>NW_024582589.1:214606-281020 GCF_018398535.1 Haplochromis burtoni | reverse complement strand
AAGGCACCCAAAGCGCTTTACAATGCCACTATTCATCACTCTCACATTCAACACTGGTGGAGGCAGCTACAGTTGTAGCCACAGCTGCCCTGGGGCAGACTGACAGAAGCGAGGCTGCCATATCGCGCCATCGGCCCCTCTGGCCAACACCAGTAGGGGTAGGGTGAAGTGTCTTGCCCAGGACACAACGACCAGGACAGAGAGCCCAGGGATCGAACCGGCGACAGATGCGATTCCCAACCCCTCGAGCCACAGTCATATGTGACCACCTTTATTCTTAGGCAGCTTTACTTCAGCTAGTCTCCAGGGACAGTTCATAGGAGGACATGCTATCTGTCCAACAATCCCACCCTGCTCCAGTATTTTAGACCTTTTTCATTCTGACTCTTCAGTCTATCAGACCTGCTGATTTTCAGTCCAGCTCATGTGTAATTTGGCATCCCTTTATCCATCCATCCATTCGCTTAGCCTCTTCAGGGTTGTGGGGTTGCTGGAGCCTATCCTAGCTGTCATAGGGCGAGAGGCGGGGTACACCCTGGACAGGTCGCCAGTCTGTTGCCATTCACTCCCACATTCACACCTATGGGCAATTTGGAGCTATCGCAGGGATCCCTCTTATCCCTGTTTGACAGCCATCCTCTGATCACGAGTGTTTCTGATGAGGCTTCAGTTCATGGGTCATCTGAAGGGTCAGCTGTATCTCTCACATCCTGGACTTTTCCTGTTTCTTCTTCTTTCTTGTTTAAGATGATAACTTTCCAAAACTGTTCATCTGCTCCAGGCAGATTTTTTAGCCCTGTAGCTTCTTCTTTTTGGGTACGCATCCTGATATATACCAAGTGTTTATCTAATTATTCTTTACCTTGTTGGTGTAAAACAAACTGCTAAAGTATGTAAAGATACAGCTTCTTGTCTTTAATGTGTAGACACAACTCAGGCTCATAGTCAGAGTGCAACTAGTGTCATAAAATTAAAGTAATGGCTAACTGGTGCTTTCTATTATTACGTGGAGTCAATTAATAGCCAGAACTGAAAAACTGAAATAGAGTCCAGGAAAATAAAAAATGTCACCAAACTCATCTTTAATATTTCAATTTATTTTCTCAGAGTCGGGCAGAAATGCTGTCCACACACACACACACACACACACACACACACACACACACACACAGACACACACACACAACACACAGCACACACACACACACAACACACACACACACACACACACACACACACACACACACACACACACACACAGACACACACACGACACACACACACACAGCTCTGTGCTGTGGTTCACCCTAAATCCAGACTGGAATATCTCCAGGATCTGTCTATCATTGAGAAAATCAGTAATCTGAGTAAAAACAAGTTTTTCTAAAATTGTACTTAAAATGGTGAGTTGGCTACAGGTCTGTAGTTTTTAAAATCATTACAATCCAAACTGCTCTTCTTCAGAAGGGGCCTCAGCACCGCCGTTTTACAGGCAGCAAGGAAGACACCCAACTGAAGAGAGCAGTTCATCATGTGTAAAAGCTCAGCTTCTATGGGAATGTGGCATTAACGCTACATCAGTGAAGAAAACCAGTTCTTTATGAACCAAACAAACATAAAGTTAGTGACCACAGCCTGACGACGATGGCTGCACCTCTGCACACCTGCTGTTCAGGTACCCTTTACTCCCACTGCTAACTAATGTGACGGTTGGTGTTAAGGCAGTGCTCTCACCCTCAGGCAGGGGCAGCAGGGTGATGGCTGTGCTCAGTCGTCCACTCCCCAAGCTCACCAAGTGGGGGCGCTCTGCTTGGAACTTCAGCCCCTTTCCAGTCTCGATCAGGTCCAGCGGGGTGCTCTGCAGACAAACATTAACAGTGTGTGATGACTGTTTTTGGCACATTAAATAAACATCAGTCATGTCATTTAAAAGCATGTTCTTCGCCTCATGCTGCATGTTCTCTATCGCAAGAAGGGATTCTGATTGGCTGCTAGAGGTGTAATTAATTATACAAAATGCCATTACCATTCCATCTTTGAAGCGTCGGTATGTGTGGGCATGTGAAAGCACGGCAGCGTGCTGTGTTAGCCTGACAGAGCCGACCGTCTACCTCTGAACCCGAGGAGGTCACGCCGTGGCGTGTGTGTGGATGATAAAGTGCTGTGAGTGGGACCTAACGGGAGATTGTTTCTCGTCCATTAGTCAAACTAATTGGTTTTGCACGTCACATAAAAGCACAGACGTGCAGCATCACAGGGGGCGGCCACAGAGGAGAGATGGCTCTTTTTGTTGCTTCACTCAGAGCCACAGAGGAGGCTGCTGTGGCTGTTTACATCATCCTCTGAGGGAGGTGTGCGCGTCGTCTTCCCCTCACAGCTCAGGCTGAAGCGGCTCCGTGCGCTCAGCTCGGCGAGGGGGAAGGGACGTCACCATGGCAACAGCGCTCCACAATTAAGAAACACGAAGCTCCTGGAGGGCGTTTGGCGAGCAAACCTGTGATGAGCACTTCAGCGCAGCGCAAAGTGTCTTCTGCTCTGTAATCGTTAGCAGCACGGAGGCCTGACTGAGAGGCAGGAAAGCGCTCTGCTGACCTCCCAGGCTCGATAGACGAGTTCTCACGGGACAAACCGAAGCTGTTGCGTGGAGCTCTTAGCTCGAGTTTTTCTGACAAACTCCCATGATGGAGAACTTCCTGCTCTGGTTCCCACGCTTTCTCACTGGTGACCCTGTGCATGGATAAAAATTCAGGTCCTGCTTTGTTTGTAGTGGTCAAAATATTTGATGCACTGTTTGTTTAAAAGCATCTTTATTTCCCATTGGCTCATACATGTTCACGAAGGCCTGTGCAGAAGGATGTGCGGCTGTTTGGCACTATGTTTCTGTTCCAGTGTCATGATCAGCCTCGTGCACAGGAGCTGTAAATCTCGTAAGCGTCCCCGCCTGACATTCTTCTTCTCTTTGCTGTTACTTTGTCTTATTTTGGTAAATTGAACATTTTTCACTTCCTGCCTGTGTGTGTTTCCACTGTGTTCATTAGTTCATCCCAAACCTAATTACTTCTTTTCGTGAACTACATGTGACTGCATGAAACTGTGGGAGAAGTGATTAAGTGCATGGAAGCTGATGTTGGGCAAAGCCAGCACATCATGCTTTCATGATTGAACACATTAACTTGTCTGAATGAGTGTCGGTCCACAACACTGTCCTTCACTGCACACAGAGTTAGTTTGAAGTCCCAGACACTGGGACTGCTCCACCTGTGCTCCACCTGTGCTGACAGGCAGCGTCTGACGTTGTTTTCACGGCTCTGTGGCAGCTCCAGTGTTGAAGGAGCTGCAGGAGTGTGGAGGCATTTACTGGCATTGATTTGCATTTTCAAACACTGCTGTGTCTGCATCTTTGTGTCCCACTTATGAGGCTGTGTGTTGTTTTTTTCATTCTCAGGATGAGACGAGTGACTCGCCGTCCTCTCGGCTGGTTAGCTAGTCGGGCGTGTCCTGATAGGATTATCTGATGGCGGGGGTCGGTGAGTAGAGTGGGGTCAAGTCTAAGAGGATTGCTGAGATAGAGGGCATCTTGCTTACGGCACTGGGAGAGCTTATACTGGGAGTGATGGGATGAGAGGGGTGGAGTCTGCAAGATGGCTTATCTGCTGTGTGCTGCTGCTCCCATGTGGAGCTCTCAGCTTCCTGCCTGCATGTGCAGGACACACGGTGATGTAATCTAAGAAGCAAATATGTACTTCGTCTGTACATTAGTGAAGCTGTTGTGAGGTACCGCTGCTATCAGCTCATTATATGGTCACATGTTTATTTGGGGGATTTTAAATGGATAATCTTGTTTACGTCTCTTTGACTTATTGATTTCTTTACTGCTGTTGAAGAGATGAATTCACTACAGGATCACTTTGTCACAGCAAATTCAACTAAAAATGACAAATCAAAAAAGTATCATCAGATGTTGGATTAAACTCATAAAATCTCTCTCAGCTCAACTTAAATAGCAGAAAAACATTTTTTCAACGGTGTTCAAAATATTGTTTCCTGGTTTTTGCTCATTTTTCTGTGAATTAACAGAATTAATTATTGTAGAAATGTGGAGACTAATGCCAACTTGTCTGAAAGGACAGTTCGGTTTCATTTCATTGCCGTGTCCTCTTGGAGTGATGATGAACGGTCCTGCACATAGTGGCTGCAGCCTCTGCAGGCGTCTCTGTGAAACACCAATGCAGGACCTCAGAGCGCACAGGGAGAGTGCTGGGAGTTGTAAACTTTGGAAAAACCAAGACTCAGAGATTTGTTTCCTGCTTTGACTTCTTTGTTTCCTCTCCAGCAACCAAGCAGTCATTTGCACTCATCAGCTTTGTTGCAGAGACTTTAAGGAAAGAGGAGTCACACCGTGCTAATATCAGGCTGACATCCCCCAAACCAGGAAGTGAAATTCAGAAGTATAAGAAGCTGTTTTGCACAGGTGGGTGACATCGGCCCAGCAGCAATCTGCTGCTCAGTTTGACTGAAATATCTACTGTGACGACTGTTTAAACAGAGATCGGCGTTCACGCTGCTGTGCTGAGCTGGGTGCTTTTGAAGAAATAAGAAATGAGTTTCTTGGTGGATGCTCACATTAAACATAACCAAAGTTTGAAATAATGTACAAATAACTTGGAGCCAAAAGCTCAGCCTTACACTGCTCATGGATCTTTATGATGTCATAGAGAGCAGATATGAGGGGCAGCAGCCAGGCCCAGTGTGAGCTACATGAGGAGTACTTTGAATGTCAAAGCTACTGAAAAGATCTGCAGATGAAGACGAGTTCCCTTTAAACATCCTTTAAACATCTTTAAACATCCCTTTAAACATCTTTAAACGTCTGCGGAGCACGTCTGCAGGAATCACTGAAGTTTCATCTCTAACTGGATATATGCACAGAAAAAAAGGAAAGAAGAACACCCCCCCCCCTCCTTAATGCCTGCAGGATTTTTAGAAGCAGCAGGTGTGAAGCACAGACATCTAATCTGCGAGTCTGTCTAATTACTGCTTTACCCGCGCCAACATATGTGCTGCTGGAGCCGACCTCAGTGACACGGCAGCCTCTGTGCTTACGCTCCGTGGAGTCTCCATGCCAGGACACCGTCCCATCGCCCAGTGTGCCGACATTCAACATCAGAGGACGTCAGACGACGAGAGCGCCCTCTGTGTGTTTTTAAGAAGCTGCCACGTCTAGAAGAACGGTGTCCCAGGCCACATTACAAAGACTCCGACTCTAAACGGTCTCAATGCATCTCTGGCCTTAACAGCGACTAATAAATATGGCTAAATGAAGACTTTGTTCAGCAAGTGATCGCATCTAAAAAAATGGCACTGAGGCTGTATGGTGTAATCTAATTACTAATTAAATGATTATGTTCTTGTGCTTCAAGTTCTTCAAAAACAAAAACAGTCTTTAATGCTCCCTGGAGCTACAGGACACAAATGTGCTCATTCAAAACTATCAAGTGTTTGGACTCTTCATGCTCACTCCTGTAATTATTGACCTTATTATTGACATCCTCACCAAAAAACACAGTCCAACTCGTTATGGCACAGCTGAACCCTGAGCACAGCGCTATGAATGATGCATAAATGACATGGGTTTGCCTCTGTTACTTCTTTGTATGTTAGAAGCCCCAGTGATGGATACTGCGTTACTGTTTAGTCTCCGATCGGTGCGCTATTTGAAGTCGTGCAGTGATGTGAAGTAAGGACTTCCCACAGGTGTGTTAAACCTAAAGTAACGAGCCCGTTTTATGACGTACAGATATTCGTGTAAAACTGTATGGAGTGAAAGGAAACAGTTGTCAGAAAAAACTACTCAAGTAAAGTACAGATTAAAAACAAAGTTCTACTCTGCACTTGCACTTATTTCCCAGCTCTGGTTGTTTGTGGTTGGATGCTGTGGAGCTCCTACTGTAGGTCACAATGATAACACTGGATCTCAAGGTTAGTGTGGAGGTAAGGCGTCTACTTCTGTCTAACGTGCATGACACTGAATGAACCAATGAACAAAAATAAAACTCTGACTGACTCTTATTTCCATCTCACAGCACACACACACACACACACACACACACACACACACACACACACACACACACACACACATACCTGTAACACCTGGTGAGTTTGCCGTCCACACTCCGGCATGTTCCTGTTCAGGCGGTCCATATCCACTGAGCTGTCCACGGCTCCCTGCGACACATGAAGATCCTGAAAGAGGAAATGAGAACATGAGTAACAAACGTCGTCACGGCTGAGCTCATTTCTCAAACGTTAAAAAAAAGGGAAAAACATTTCTGTTTTTGGAGTCCATGTCTAAGTAAAAGCTAAAAGCTTAAAAAGGTCCCAGACTCACTTTGTTTCCACTACAGTTCATGAAAGTCTGAGCGTGCGTGTCGGGAATCCCCATCCCAACTCTGCCCCCACACTAATTCCTCTATAGGTGTGATTCATACTGTCACCACACACACAAACCACACAACACACACACACACAACACACACACACACACACACACACACACACACACACACACACACACACACACACACACACACCAGATGGTAACAGATGGTTTAAACACACACATTTAAACCTCTTGACACATTGACTGGAAATCTCCTCAAACACACACTCATCACATATTATTCACGTCATTTTTGGGGTATTTCCATCAAGTCAGCACAGGATGGATGTGTATAAATAACGCTCCATGTCTATATTAGTATATGTGTTAGACACTGAAGTCATTATGTGAGAAGCACAGAAAACCACACAGGAAAGGTTAGAAAACACATAATTATCCCAGAGTCTACAGAGCCAACCAGAGTCGTATGCAAGCCTAAAATGTTGTGCGTGATACGCTCTGCCTTCAGGATAACAAAGCACTGCTGCATTATCAGCGTGTTTGCTCTCCTGACAGACTGCGCAGCCTCGAGCGAGCCTCACACAGTAAATCACAAAACAGGCAGAAAATAAAAATAGCAAAGAGCTCTCAGCAAAGAGCTTTTGTGTAAAAAAACCAAACTCCTTTTTGAGCCTGAAGAAACACTTTGTTCCTCTTTTCTTGTTCGGTGAGAGGAACCAAATATAACCACTACCTTTCTCCAGTTGTCCAGCAAATGCATCGCCTGCATGGCACCACGCTGCTCCAGACTGACCGACCCAGCAAACCCAGCAGGGACTCGACTGTGAGCGGGACACCTGTGGCACTGCTCGTGACTTTAGCTTCTTCAGACTGTCTTTTTGTCCTGATCGTGGTCTTTTGTTTAAAGCTTCCCTTCACATAAACTCCCATTCAGAAGGTCAGACCTGTTGCTGCTTGCTCCACTAAGCGAAGACCTACATTCCTGACTGGCAGCACCAAAGTTGAAGATAGCAGGTAGACGAGTGTGTGTGTGTGTGTGTGTGTGTGTGTGTGTGTGTGTGTGTGTGTGTGTGTGTGTAAGCAATGATCAAAGGAACGGAAGAAAAAAGCAGAGAGTGAAGAATAATGTTTTGAAGTTGTTGAATCATAAAAAGTGGGGATGACTGTAATTATGCAAATATACCGTATACACGCAGTCTTCAGTCCCACTTGAAGACACAAACGATGGCTTCTACATCACAGAAGTATAGGTGCATTATTCTGTGCAAACGCATAAGCTGCTAATGAGACTACGTCCAACCACGTCCACAGCACTGGCGTCAGGGCCTGCTGAAGAGGAGCTGCAGCCAGCAGTTTCTGAGCTAAAGCTGTGAGGAAGAATCCCAAATGTGCTGCTGGTTATGTGGAGGACGGAGTGCTGCCAACTCACTGTGCAGGTAAAGTGAATGCAGCCAGTGATAACTGTGCAGAACACACCGCTGAGCAGCATGCATGAGCTAAAGGTTTTTCTGTTTGGTATAAGTATCAGAATGACTTCATTCTCTGTAATGTAACATATTACTTTCTCATTAGTTACACTGTAATGTAACATGTTACTTTCTCATTAGTTACCCAGTAATGTTACATATTGATTTCTCATTAGTTACACTGTAATGTAACATATTTTCTCATTAGTTACCCTGTAATGTAACATGTTACTTTCTCATTAGTTACCCTGTAATGTAACATATTACTTTTTCAGTAGTTACCTTGTAATGTAACTAGTAACTGATTACTATAGTGAACAGCTGGTTAGAGTTCAGGGAACATAATGTTTGTTTCATCCTTCCTCTGTACAGGTGCAAACCATCTCAGGTGCTGATACATTCCTGTTTCTAATCCTGTCCATTCTGGTCACCATCTCCAAACCACACCTCAGAGCAGGTTATGTTACCATGTCAACCTTAACTTTCTTTGTGTCAGAACTGGACACTCGTCTCCACCCTGCCTGAACTTTCTTCTTCACCTTTCTCATTTAAAGTCATCCACCTTCACCACCTCTCACCCTTGTACCTTAGCTGTTACAGATGTCTCTCTCTCATTCATACATTCATGTAAACTGTCATGTTTTTGAAAAAGAAAGTTAAGTACAAAGCTGTGTTAACCTGTCCATCCGGCCCCACCTCCTCTCCTTGCATCACATGACTAACTCATTTATATGTTCAATTTCCGTTTCCGTTTTTCCTATTCCCTTTTGTTTTTCCTATTTCCGTTTTTGTTTCTCCTATTTCCATTTTTCCTATTACCATTGTGTTTTTCCTATTTCCATTTTCTTTTTTCCCCATTTCTATTTTCTTTTTTCCGTTTATGTTTTTCCTATTTCATTTTTCCCTATATTTGTTTTCATTTTTCCCTATTTACGTTTTTCGTTTTTCCCCGTTTCTCTTATTTCCATTTCTGTTTTTCCCTATTTCTGTTTTTGTTTCTCCTATTTCCGTTTTTCCTATTACCATTGTGTTTTTCCTATTTCCATTTTCTTTTTTCCTCATTTCCGTTTTTCCTATTTCCATTTTGTTTTTCCCCTTTTTGTTTTTCCTATTTCCGTTTTTCCTATTTCCGTTTTGTTTTTCCACTTTTTGTTTTTCCTATTTCCGTTTCCGTTTTTCCTATTTCCGTTTTTCCTGTTTCCGTTTTCATTTTTCCTGTTTCCGTTTTCATTTTTCCCCTATTTACGTTTTCATTTTTCCCTATTTACGTTTTTTGTTTTTCCCCGTTTCTCCTATTTCCATTTCCGTTTTTCCTATTTCTGTTTCCGTTTTTCCTATTTCCGTTTTTCCTATTTCCATTTCCGTTTCTGTTTTTCCTATTTCCATTTTCGTTTTTCCTATTTCCTTTTTCATTTTTCCTATTTCCATTTTCGTTTTTCCTATTTCCTTTTTCATTTTTCCTATTTCCATTTTCGTTTTTCCTATTTCCATTTTCGTTTTTCCTATTTCCGTTTTCTTTTTTCCTATTTCCGTTTTCTTTTTTCCTATTTCCGTTTTCTTTTTTCCTATTTCCGTTTTCTTTTTTCCTATTTCCGTTTTCATTTTTCCCTATTTCTGTTTTCTTTTTTACCCTTTTTCCATTTTTGTTTTTCCCATTTCTGTTTTTGTTTCTCCTATTTCCGTTTTTCCTATTCCCATTGTGTTTTGTGTGAACAAGCTGTTGCCACTAAGAACATCCAGCTCACAGTAGTGATTTAACAGGGCCGCTCTGATAAAGACCCCACACAGACCATCACAACGACCGACAGATGAAACCTCATCAGCGATGAAGAGTGAACACTGATCGTCTCATGAAGTTAATATTCTACTGAGTGCTGGTATAGACGTGGATGTTAATCTGACAAGTACACAATAACACAGTCATGCTGTTATTGATCTCAGCCAATCACAACACTGAGAGTGGAAAAGTACAACAACAACGTATCGTCATTTACTTAGATTCTGACAAGATTTCCTGTTTCGTTGTTACATTTTCTGCTCTCCATTTAAATGCCACTGCGGAGCAAAGGCCATTTCTCTCAGACCGTGAGATGTGGGGGGGACACAACAGCGGCTTTTCTTTCTCTCGAACTCTGAGTGGAAACACAAAGAACTCTCCATCTTTCGATCCCTCACTCTTCCTCTCATGCCAGGACAGAAAGGCTGACATTGTTTTCTGATGAGCAGATATAGCTCTCACACATGAGGGAATCTGGTTTTTGATGAGGTTGTAAAAAGTGGGGGAGGGAAGCTCCCCAAATAGCTGGAATACAAAAGTGTCAAAGCATTCACAGCATGCCAAGTAGATGGAGGGTAAAAGTATGAAATAGGTAGATGACATGCAGATACATAATAGATGAGAAAAAAAGAAGGTAAAATACAGCAACGCTGGAGACGAGCTATTTTCACACTGCAGAGTTTGACTGTGAAAGAGTTCGTCCTCTCGGGGGTGCAACTAACAATCTAGCTGAGAATGGTGGCGCTAAAAATATGGTCAGGTTTACCAGTATCACTCAGTACAGTGTGGCTAGTAGCTAACTCAACAACAGTCTGGGCTCCTCTCCAACAAGCGGATGATTCAAACAGTCTGGGCCTTCTCTGAGAATGCAGAGATAATCAGGAATGTGAAGACTGACAAAAGTGAGGGGGGCTTTATGCTCATCAAAGGACAGCGTCCATCCAGCACTCTGTTAGCCTAACATCACGTAGCAGATATTACTCTATGAACAGACCCGCGCTCATTTCATCCAATAAAAACAATTTCCCTGTGGTTATGAGCCATAGATCAGATGTCTCTGTCAGGTTTTTCTCTCTCTGCTTCTGTGTTACAACACTTGATCTCTCCACTTAAAAGAAATATGATACATTTCATTAATTGTGCTGTTTCAGTTTATTGAGTTGACGAGCTCTTGAAAGACATTAGTATTTATTATGTCCATTAAACACAAAATTGCAACAAAATGGGAAATGATACAAAAAATTGTTGCTTTCTGTCAGTAGTTGTTTTTTGTTGGTTTCACATTAGCATTAGCTATTTTAATGCTAAAGCTAATAAAGGTTAGTCAAAGCAACAACAACAAGCTGAAGGCTAAAAGTGAGAGAACGATGCAAACATGTTTTTAATCTTTCATCTCTGTCATGCTGTGCACTATGGGGCGCCGTTTGTAAAGTGAAACATGCTGAAATTAACGGCAACATTTTTCCACATTTGGCTCAAAACCTTACAAAAACATATTTTTTCGAGTAATTTTTTACAACATTTAGTAAAATATTTGTAACTTTTCATCAAATGTTAAATGTTAAATCTAAATGTTAAATATTAAATCTAAATATTATATTTAAAACTAAATGTTAAAAGTTAAAATGTTACGAGACAGTTGGCAACTCTACTAACTAACCTTATGAACAAAATAAAGTTCAACATCAGTAACATAGCACCACCCAGCTGTATAGAAACCCCGTCATGCTAGCTAGCACGCAGTACGGAAAAGTCAGCACAACGAAAATAAACTCCACCTAAACTTGATTTATATCTGACACAGACAGACTGCAGGTCATAACTTCTTACCTGAAGTTCACCTGACACTCGCACCGGCGGCCACCTCGGGTCTCTCCTCCTGCCTCCCCTGAATACTTGATACTTGAATACCTGTTACTGAATCTGTGGAAGCTCCGCGATGCCACCACATGAAGTAACGAATAACAAGCCTATCTAAATCCCAGTAACGAATAACGCGTTCCTGATTTTGGCATAATAACTAGTTACCGTGCTCGTTACCACAATAATAACGTAGTTACTGTAACGAGTTACTTAATAACGCGTTAGTCCCAACACTGGCGAGGACACCTCGAGCCCTCTGTTTGGGTACTGGACGTTACAATGTTGTTTCTTTAACAATGTGATTACCTGCTGTTTGTAGCAGGCAGCAGCAGTTAGGAGTAAAGTCCCCTAACCCGTCTGTAGGACCTTTCTACAGGTGTTTAAGCTACATCTGTACTTCAAGGGTAACTTTATTAAAACTAATGTGAAGGAATGCCAAGCAGTTGATATGGAGGTAGCGAGCTAGCAAATGATATAAAATGTTCTAGCCACTCAGTCTTCTGACCACAGCAGGACTAAGCTAATCAGTTCTGCCACATCAGTGTAGGACCTGATTTCAATAAACACATTCATTAGGGGAAAAAAAACAAACTGCAATGGAAACGGACAGGATGTCTGACTCAAGAGGAAACTGAGTATAAAATGAACACTTCTGTCTGATGTCATGTTAAGAGTGGGAGGAAGCTGTTTTTAAAGTAGTTGTTGATACGTTCTTGTCGAATGGTGCATTACACATGCTAAAGTCAGAATAACGCTCTGTCACTGACTTAAAGACCCTGTTTTCAGATTTAAACCCAGAGGGTGCAGAGACTGACACCTGCCTTTGATTCTAACTACACTGACAGCTTGTGCTACACACAGCAGGTTGGATCATGTGTTTGAATGTGTTGGCTTGAGAATAGATGCAGTCTGTAGCCACAGGCAAGACATTGTGCTGAAGGGAAGTTTATGATCACGTGTTGAAATGCTGGAAACAGCAACAGCACATAAATGAATGTAGGGGAAGGAGTGCAGGTGTGCCACAAACATCCTTACAAACACACCTGGTCGCTTTGATGACAAAGTATCAAACACCACAGTAAAGACAGCAATAATCCCATCCAGTCCTTACTCCTTAAGCAGCTGTGCTCTGTAAACCAAACTCTTTTCATAATCTGAGATCAAAACTCGCTTTTTGTTCTCTGACCTACAAAAGACTTCTCCAACATCTTTATGCATGCTGCACACAGCTACATACCACTGCTGCCTCCGCTCAGAGGTAATGTCAGGTACTTTTGATTGTGAACTTTACCAACACATAATAATAATAATACTCAGTTATTTACTCAGCATGTTGTTGTGTCACCAGTCCTACAGCCTTGACAAACAGCTCATTTTTGCACTAAACACTGATAAACAATTAAATTATTTACCTCCTGCTAATGTTCGACCTACAAGATTAACACATAACACACGTATGATATACTGTAATACTGGCTCATTTATAGAGTGCTAGATCACAGCAATAGTCACCTTTGACCTCTATGCCAATTACAAAGAGGAACAACCGTTCTCTTTGAGAACGCTCCTGGAAAACATTTGTTACTGTTACATTACAATCCTCATTTACAATGGCAACTAAAGATAACAAAGAACTATTAACCAGTTGGCTCCATTATCACACAGAACATAACAATCGCTGCATATAATACTGTTTCATTCGTTTAGGTCTGCCCTCTCAGTGACAAGCAGCCTGCTGTAAAACAGACTAAATAAGGAGCTTGGAAAGAAAAGCATCTGGACTTCTTTACGTTTGTTGAAGACGTTTCATTGAGATGCTTCTTCAGTTCAGTGGTGGAGAGTCCCAGATTTAAGCCCTATGGGAGTGTCCCCCCAGGAGGGTCATGCACCCCCTGTTGGTCCTCTGTCTAATCACAGGAGCCAAGGTGTGAAAATAGGTGTGGGTCACATGTGACCCACACACATGTATCATGTGACTTACTGAGGTCAGACAGCCCAGGATGTGAGTTGGCGTTTGAGCCCATAATGAATATTCCACTTGTATAAAAAGCTGACACTGTTATGTGCGGAGGGTGGTGACCAGTGTAAATCCTGTGTGAACATAACAGCACACATGATTCTGGTTTCCCAGAGCTGTGGGCTCCAACAGCCAGAGGATGGAGCCCATCGGGGGCCTGATGGACTCCGTATGAGATGAACGAATGAGGGCAGATGAGGAGCAATGTGAGGAAGAGATAGCAGGATGTCATTTCTCTCAAGCCTCTATCTTGTTCAGCCAGCTGCCACAGCGCAGCTCTGCTTCTGTCTTCTGGGCTCTGATAATGGAGTCAGCTGGCTAATCCTCCCCCTGCAGGGATATCCTTCCATGTCTTCTCTGTCTCTCCATCTTCCTTCACTAGACGCTCTCTTCATTATCTTTCCTTCTTATCATTAGAATGCTCTCAGGTTGCCCCTGGCTGTATGTTCTTTCACCTTTTCCTGCGTGGTTTATGCTAACTTTTTATGTCATATATCTGAGAAATAATATGAAACAATACCCAGTGCAGTGGTTCTGCATGGTCTCAAAACCTGCAAAAAGTCATGTTGCAAAATGTAGAGTTGGTTTTAGCAGTCGCACGAAATCGTCCGTCCTCAGGAAACCGGCGCTCCAAGATCACTCATGCCACTTCAGGCTGTTTGCATGCTGTGGTGTTTACTCTGCTGGATGGAGCCCAAGCCAAATGACACATTCTGTTTTTGGAGAGAAACGAAGGGCGGATCCAACGGGAGCATAAATGCTGTATAACAATCTGCAAATCAAGAGAAAAACTCCCTAAAAGGTTGACGCCGACTCCACCGGACCCTCTTACATAACTGACCTGACCACTGACCATTAGCATCACAACAACAACGACAGTCTGCCTTTGTGGACACGTTATGCAACCAGATGTAACGTGACGTCATCTACAAAAACGTAATGAAGAGTCCACTTGAACTCTAGCTGCTCTGTTTGACTGAACAATTGTCCATGTATGCTAACAGGTCAAGCAGCTTTGCTAACTGCTGATAAAAGTGCTAATAAAGACAGAAGAGCACAAAGCAGGTCAGCACAACAGAGCAGACGTCCTGCCTAACATGTTTTTAACATGTGTCTGTACACTGGCACATGTTATGAAGAGGTCTGTAGACATAATAGGTTTTATTTCATAAAACAGACCAGCCTGCACAGGCACCACAGCTCCCACTTTGGTGCCGGCATTCAAACCCAGACCTAAACATAGCATTTACAAGTTTTACAAGGCGATCCTGAATAGCTCTGGTTAGAGGCGTCCTTAGCTGTGGTGTTTCAGGGCTCGAAGAAACGACCGCTACAAAAGAGCTTCAAAGCGCTCTGACGGCTTCTGGAGCCACCAAACAACAAAGGCTGAAACACCAGCTCAGTTTACACTCCTTAAAAATACGACACTTTTGGTGATGCAGACAATAAAAGTAATGAACTTTGGTGGTTTATTCAAACAGACTAACAAAAAGAGCTGCTCTGCATTAAAATGATCTCCACGACTGTCCAAGCTTTACTTCTGAACAAGTAAAGCAGTGTTTGTGATGAAGGGCATGGCGAAGGGGTTTAAAGACATCAGCAGCAGGAAGTGTGCAGAAGATAGAGGAAGACAAAAATACACAGAGACGCTTGGTTCTGCTGTCTGAGTGTCACTATATGTAGACTTCCTGTACAGCGAGACAAGCCAAGGTCCACTTCCTGTTGGTGGCACAGGCCAAGGTCGGGGTTAGCCTCTGCTGTGGGACCAGTCTGACCTCAAATATGAAAGTTTGTTATAATTTGGTTGGAGCGGTTTGGAAGAGCCGCTGCAGGGGTAACAGGGATCAAACTGCCTCCACGTGATAACGATGCTTTTGTTTTTCCTCTTATGCTCACACTGGAATTACGGCCTTCTGCTGCACACGTCTGAAAACCAAAGTACAGATTACACCCGTGTGGGTGCAGAGTTTCTGAGCCTGAAGGTCGTTTACTTGTTTCTGGATTCTTGGTTCATTCACACAAATGAGAATTCACAAAGTGTTGTTCTGTTTTTCCTTGTTTTCATTTCTTTATTATTCTCTTATCTTTGGATGCTTTTTATTGGCAGCAGTTTGAGTTCTCTCTCGTCTTCCTGTTATCATATCACTGGTGTTGGTGTTTGCTTAGTTTTCTTCTGAGTGTTAGTTTTACTGTCTCTGTCATCGTCTGATTGTCCTTTGGCATTTTAACTCCTTTCACTTGTGCCTCCCTCCCCTCCGATTGTGTATAAACAGTCCTGTCCTGGTTCTGCTCCTCCAGGAGCTGCCTTTCTTACCCTGGGATCAGCTGTTTGTTATCCCTTTCTGTTTGTGGGGTTTTTCCTTGTTGGACTTTTTCTTGGGTTTTTAATCGGCTGTTAAAGCTAGCCTTCTTTTGTAATGTCTTGCATACTTCTCCTACTATCTGAGAGCTAAATTATTATATTATTGTGTTTGTCTTAAATATGATTGTGGTTTGTGGGGAGTGGTGGAGCAGTGTGTTCAGGGCACAGTGCTGTGGGAGGCTGGCCCACAGCTGATGTTAATCATACTAACGTGGGGACCAAATCTTTGTCCCCACTAGTTTGAAGACATTTGTGAGACTCAAAATGTGGTTTTAGTGACAGGGTCACAGTTGGGTTATGGTTAGGTTTAGGGTCAGGCCTTCATTTTTTATGGTTAGGGGCTAGGGAGAGTATTATGTCAGTTAGATGTCCCCAAAAGAAATGAACATACAGTTGTGCCCAACTGTAACCTGCAGTCCCTGCACAGAGCCCAAACGATGGCTGACATGGTGGCCATGCAGCTGCAGCAGGCTGCGCCCACGGCTCTGCCCTCCTGTACTGGCCCAGTGACAACAAGTAGCTGGTGGTTTTTACGTAGTGGTGAAAAAGCCTCATGCAAAGGCACTTAGAAGAGCATTCAGTGATGGGCCAGAGCACGGCTGACAGAAGAGTGAATATCAGTCTTACATTCATCCGCGCTCCAAATACATTTTAATGTTACTCAACCAATATTTTGACGTCGAGAATCTGCTGCTGGCAGTTTCTGTAGGCTTCTAGTCGTGGCTGAGAAATGGCTCCAACATGAAAGTTGAACCGAGGCCTTCAAGTAGTGGACTTAAAGTAGTGGACCAACTGTTTCCTACAGAGCAGAGATTTCAGCACAGTGTCGGCCACAGTCGATGTGTGGGTAATGTTAGCTCATTTATAATCAGCACAGCCTCAGGTAGAATTATATTCAGCTGTTTCTCTAGAGTTAGATGACATAATGTGTGACTGCAAAGTGAATAACACTTGCTTCGTTTATGAGCACAGTTTCTGCCCGACCTGTGGCAGATACGTCTTCTGTCGTTATTTTTCACTTTGGTCGATAATGTAACCACAGAAATCTCATCTTCGAGTCTGAAACAGTCACTGTTGGCTAAGCTCTGCCCCAAGTGTCATAAATATATTTAAACTGATGACTGTTTATTATATCTGAAAATAATTTAGAAAATAAATTGTCTCACAGGTTGTTCCAGTGCCCCCAAGAGGCCACAGCAAATGCACTTCAGTTTGTGGAAACAGAGTCGTTGCTTTTTCAGTGTTTTTATTGTAAACATGAGGCTCAGTTATCCTAAGCAAAACTTAATCTGCTTAGACAAGCTCCTCGGTGTCCTTTCACTGGTACAGCAGCAGATTTGTTTGCTTTTTAAAAATAAGATTTGGTTTGGAAACCAAATGTGTGAGAAACTGGCTTCACAGCCCAGTGTTGTTCAAATCAATGAATCGAAAACAACAACGCTCCAGGGCTGATTTATTTATTTTTTTTGCAGAATAAAGATCATTCATATTTATCGCTTGGCCAATGGCACGTCCCATTTTTGGTCTAAATGATATTGTTCCACAGAAAACCAAGCCAAGCGCCACACATATTAAAATGTAAATCTCTGCACACTGAGATCCTGCTGTAGCCCTTGTAGTCTGATAGCGTGCGTAAACACAGATTTATTATTCTGGCATGAAACGCTGCTTGCTGGAGGGACGCCATCATCAGCAGGCAGCTAAACACACCAGCTGTCGTGTGTTACCACAGAGTGGTAAACACACACACACACACACACACACACACACACACACACGAGGGCAAAGTGAAAGAGTCTGACGTAGTGCGGCGGCTCTAAATGCTCCGTCATTCCCAAAGAAAACAAACCAATAAACGTGAGGCTATGGCTGCTGTTCCGGTGTGACAAGTGGGACAAGCAAAAAATGAACGCGTGTTCATGCTATAGCTAGCTGCGGCTAGGCTAACAGAAAACGATGGAGATGTGGAATCAGGGTTAAGTTGTTCTCAGCCTAAAACCAAACTTCAGTCACAGGAATATGAAGGATCCACAACATGAGGCTGCTCACGTGTTTCTGAGCAGCTCGATGTCCACAGTGAAGCTGAAGAGCCCGAGACTGACAACTGCAAAGGGTTTTGGGGATCGTGTCCATTAATAAAGCAGGAGACACCTGGATGCACAAACAGGGTCTTTATGTCATCATGCATCTACCAGCGTGCCCTTTGGCATGAACACCATTGTACCAGCTGACGGTGTTGCACAGCCTGATGCTCAGGTGACTGCAGATGATTGCTGGTTACACCGAACAAACAGCAGACATGAAAAACTGTGTTTGTCATCAAAGTGTGAAACTGCATCTCAGCAGCTGTGAGGATCAGAGGGCTGTCATTATCACGTGCACATCTCCAGTGACAGCAGCGATGATACCTCAGGGCATCCGTGTTATCATTATCCAAACCACTGATCCAGCGCTGCTAAAAGGCAGCTCTGACTAAGGTGCAGAGCTGGACCCACAGCCACAGATGACTCAGTGTCTCTGGCTGCTGCTTTACTCCAACGTACGAGTGGAAGCAACTGCAAAACAACACATTTTTTACTTCTTTGAAAAGCGCCCTTGTGTTTGCTGCAGTAAGTTGTTGATTCATTGCAATTGTCCCACCGAGTTTGTCGGCTCAGATTTTCCACTTGTTTGCGAGTTGTACAGGAATACTGCACCGGATGCTGGAAAGGTTCAGAGAGCTGAAAGTTTCAGTGAAACAACCGAAACGAGGAGAGAACGTCTTCCATTTAGGGCAACAAGGCTCAGGGATTGGCTGAAGGAGTACAAAAATAGCTCTTAATCTGTGGTCCTCACAGTCACAGCATTGGAATAACAAATTACTGAGGTGCCGTTTCTTTAGGTACACTCTTCTTTAGGTTTCCCACGGGCATGTTCCTGTAACTCCACAGCAAGAAAAAGCTTCCATTTTCAGCATTTAAGACAATGAGAAATTCTCAGCTTTGGAAGCTGTTTGAATTACCAGGAGAGAGTAGCCATGCATGACTGCTTCACTCAACACAAACAGCTGGTGACTGACAGAGACGGGCTTTTCCACGAACTCCTGATTTCTACAGTTTAGCCCTACACGAACAGCCTACGTCACACAGCCAGCGGTCATTAAATGACATTATATGACAGTGAAGGCCTCTGCTGAGTGTGGCTGGATCAACATGTGTGCAATGTGACAAGCTTACCTTTGCCGTTTTCATCATTTCTTCTGCTTGCTTTAGTGACTTTTAGTCTGTTTCTTCCCACCAAATCAATGCACAGATTGAAACTGGTTGCCTAACATAACCAGTTCAAATATCCTGCTGCACGCTCAATCATCCAGGTAAGCAAATCCCAAATGGTTGATTCTGTTCATCTGGATCTTTCATCACTCATCCAGGTGACGTCTTGGACCATTCTGACTTTTTGGACCATTGATCAATGATCAGTGGTTGTTGATCAATGCCAATTTGCATCTTAATGATCATAAGCTGACCTCCCAGCCCATCGTTCCTTCAGTGGGCTGGTTTCAGTTATTGTGTAAATGTCCTGTTTATAAGATTGGAGAACCCTGCAGTCAGCTGGATGATGATGAAACGTTTGTCCGAACTGAAAACGTCAGAATCAACCTTTCGGAAATGTGATTTTAGCCACATTAGAGTCCTAATAATAATTAACAGAACACTTCTCTGAGGATGCTCCTCTCCTTCATATTAACACAGACTTCTGCTGCCCTGTCACGGACCCGGCTCTGGAGGACTCGGGGGTCCGTGAGCAGGATGGATTATTATTATTATTATTATTATTATTATTATGTGTTTTTCTGCACTATGCTGTGTTTGGGTTTCCACTCATATTTAGAGGCAGGGTGTGTACATGTGTGGCTGGAGGATGGAGAACAGCCACATGCAGGCCTGATGGGTGTGGCCCTGCAGGAGGACTGGCCACACCTGAAGTTCCTGCCACACACCTGTTGGTGATCAGGGCTCGTCGGGGGAGCTACTTAGGAGAGTGTTGGAGCTCCCACCGGCGAGGGATCATTAAGCTAAGACTCCAAGTCAGTGTGTAGTAGTAGGAAGTGCGGATCGTGTGTGCGCGCGGGTTCAGTGTTTAACGGCTGCTTCTGTATTGTCCTGCAGGTGGAACGAGGGACCAGAAGGGCAGCACGCACAGGGTGTGCAGAAACACAACTGCCGGGAGCACGAGCACGGACGTTGGAGGGGAACACACATATGGGAGTCTAGGGAGCAAAGGGGATTTATTGGGCATCTGTTACCTTCACTGTAAATAAAGTGCACTGTTTGCATCGCAGAGTCTGCGTTTTGGGTCCTCATTCCCCCATAGCCCCACGGTCTGCCAGCCAGACCGTGACATGCCCAGCAAAGGTTTTAATGCAGTAGTAGAGTATAGTTAAAACATCGTAAGATATTTCTTAGTTTTGATCATATTTATTCTAGTAAACATCTTTTACACTCAGATGCTCTGTGATCAGGATCCTTTTTAAGCTCTGATACCCGAGTATCTCGAGTCAGGTATCAGAAAGTAAAATGGTAAATGGCCTGTATTTGTATAGCGCTTTCCTAGTCCCTAAGGACCCCAAAGAGCTTTACACATCCAGTCATCCACACATTCACACACTGGTGATGGAGCTACATTGTAGCCACAGCCGCCCTGGGGCGCACTGACAGAGGCGAGGCTGCTGGACACTGGCACCACCGGGCCCTCTGACCACCACCAGTAGGCAACGGGTGAAGTGTCTCGCCCAAGGACACAACGACCGAGACTGTCGGAGCCGGGCTCGAATCGGCAACCTTCTGATTACAAGGCGAACTCCCAACTCTTGAGCCACGATCGCCCCATCTGGAGCGCTCATGTCCAAGGTGGAGGAGAAGAGGGGTGCAGGGGGAAGATCAGCGTGGTATTCCTTTGCTCAGTGGCTCTGCTGACTCTTGGCTCAGTGTTTCCCAAAGACACGGGGCTGGACAGGCATTCCAGGCTTGTGGGGACAAAGAGGCCCTTTGAACCGCAGTAATCCTCAGGAGGAGGATCGAGAGCGCCGCCGCCTGCTGCAGCGCGCTGGACGACGCAGGGTCACACACGCTCAGTGGAGCACAAAACACTGAGCAGAACCACGTATGTGTGGCTGTGAGACTCAAAGCGGTTTGTTTAAAGCACCACAAGTTCGGTGATTTTAGGCAGCTTCCCATTGCTTGTTATTTCAGTGCTGCTGTATCAGAATGACCAACATGTTGGTGGAGTCACAGTCGGGCTGGGGTCAATGGATGGTTGGCATGGTTACACAGAAGTGTGTGTGAAAACAGCCCATCCATCAGCTTATCTGACTCAGGGTCACAGAAGGGCCGGAGCCTATCCCAGCTGCCATGGGGCGAGAGCCAGGTAACACTCTGGACAGGTAACCACTGACATGCTCACCATGTTCATTTTATTAATCATAGACCCCACTAGAGTCTGAATGAAGGATGAGGCAGGGTCAGTGGCAGTACTCCAGTACTTTATGCTAACAAGACCTACGTGTATCTGATGACTTACTTTGTATAGTAACACTGTACAAATAAAATGTGCATCAAGTAATCAAATACTAATGTAATCTAAATATTACTGCAGGTAATAATTTTACTTTTAAAGGCAGCTTACACAGTAATGCATCAGTAATCAAACGACTATGGTATTGCACTCCTACTGGCTCAGTTTTTCTGGAGCATCTAATAAACAGTCTACATGACACCGACATCACAGCCTCACAAACAAAAAGCCTAAATGTCTGAAGGCCGACCCAGAAGCACCACCATCTTTAGGAGCAGGTCCAGACATCTTCCCGTTCGTCACCAGACAAACACCACACCATGTGTCCGTCCCGCTGCCAGTCACTTCAACACGCATACATTTGCAGTGTCACTCACCCTTCCCTCCCTCGCTTTTGTCTTCGATGCTGTCCTTCACATGCTCACTCAAAACAAAGCTTCAAATCCATCCGGGATCCGCGTCTTGAAAAGTCCTCCACCAGGCTCACTGTGAGCGAAGAACATTGTTGGTGGTAAACTATGAAAGGAGGGAGTGACACTGAGGGGGTGGAGGCTGGGGTAGGGTGGGGAGGGAAAGGAAGGGCAGCGAGCAGGAGTGGGGGTCTGGAGGCGGTGTGGGATATCCCTTTGAGTCATGGAAACTGATCCAAAGAGCAGACGAGCTCACACACAGCCAAACAGCTCTGTGTCTGTATTGTTCAGTCCTGCAGCCCCGCTCACTGTGAGACGCTCTGGAAACACTGACTGGACGCCCCTCAGTCACTCAGTGGAAAACATGGATAATGTGCTAATGAATGCACACGTTCTCTGTGCACTTTCTTCCCTCCTCACATATTAGATTAAAACAAAGGACTTTCTGTCCTGCATGAAGCAATGAGACATTTCTTTAAACGTGTTCTTAAAGGAGTTTTGCTTCAGCCTCTCACGTCTAATCTCACCTGTAACATGAACAGAAAGCCTCCTTTCAGACTGTGGCGTGCAAACGCTGGCTGCTCTGCAGGTATGACAGCTAACACAACTGTTGATTGTACATTTTACACCTGTGTGCAGAGATTATCAACACATCTGAAACTCAGTCCAGTCCTAACTCATGCACTAGCATCAGCTAATGTCTAAAAGAGAAGAGCGACGGCTCGGACTCCACCTGCCTATAAAAAGCAGATATGGACATTTTTAAACCGCACGCGTACGTCCTGTTTATTCTCCTCACTGCTTTCACATTAAAGTTTCATGTTGAGATCTCAGACACACCCTTCAGCATCAGAGAGCCTCACATAGGCAGGTGAAAGAGAGGAGCGCCACGAGCTCATCTGTGTCACACAGTGGCCAAAAATCCTTTTGTTGCCATGGTAACCCCTGTGGGAAAACTGCACGCGTGGGTTACAGCTGCAGCATGTTTCTCCCAGCTGGTCAGGAGAAATAATTATATTAGAAACCAACAAAATCTGTTCACGTCTGAGCGTGCGAGCATCAGAGCGAGAGGTAAGAGAAGAGAGAGGAAGCTGAAGTGAGGCGAGCAGGCTGAGAGTGATCATTCTTTGTTTTGGGATGAGCTGCTGGCCTGCAGGCACGCCGCACACAAAAGACAAAAGACAATGAAGGGAGGAGAGAAAGAAAGGGAAATTTGCAGAGGTCGTATCACAGGCTGCGTGCACAAACAGCAGATCACCGAGCTGTGGGCGTAACCTCTGCCGACTGCTCTGTCGGACAGTCCATCATGTTAAACTGAAAGGCCGGTGCAGGTTCCACTGTGGTGGGTCAAAACGCTGACTTTTACGGGGTCATTCGATTCGACTACAACCTGGATCTTGGCAGTTCTGTTGACTCTCGAAAACATTGTTCCCCTGCGTTTCTTCCACATGTCACATTCAACATACATTAACCACACGTAGCTTAATGGTCACACATGGTGGAACTTTACTCAACTCGCCACTAACTCTGGAATAAAGACGCAGCTTCCTCCACACTACTTCCTGTCAGTGCCGATAGCATCACACTGTACGATTACCTGTTACGATGGGCGGTTTGATCAAAGGTACTTTAACTGATCTGAAGATGACAGTCCTGGTTTACAGAAGTAAACACAGAGCCTGCCTCAGGAGGTTGATGTTGGTGGCACAGGTGTGTCATGCAGGAAGTCGTGGTTCGAGTCACGCTGGGACTGCTGCTTTAGCCTGCTCAGCCCGTGAGCTCAGCACCCTGGAACTTTCTGTTTTCAGCTTAATTTCACATTTTTCTCTTTCTGTTACTCAGTAACAGTTACTCAGTAACAGTTACTCAGTAACAGTTACTCAGTAACAGTTACTCAGTAACAGTTACTCAGTAACAGTTACTGTTACTAACAATTATTGCCTCACAAATGTCAGCAAATTCCTGAAATCAGAAACAAAAGTGTGAGCTTTGTATTGTTTCTGTGATTGTGCAGCGTGTCTAAAACACCTGGACACGATCGCCAGGTAATCGACACACACAGATGATGCTAACACAGGCTCTATAAATCGGACTGAGGTCGATTACACTCAAGAAGCTTCCCACTGAGGAGCGCTCGGATGCTAACGGCCTGAATGTAACGGATGCTCTCATCACTGCTCCAAATCTGTAACCCACAACAGGCAGCATTCATTAATCTACTCACACGGGGTCTTGCACTGAGTTGCCACGAGACAGTATAATTTGTATGAATTATAAGGCTGTTACCGTCCTCTGCTGGTGAATGCCCAGCACAGTCGTCTCCTTCCACAAAACAAAGAAAATAAATCCAACACCGATCACGTTTGAGGTCAGGAGTATCGCTGTCAGCAAGAGCAGAGCTCCAGGAGCATGTTCAGGTCCAACACGGCTGAAATCGGTATGAGAATGGGACTGGGTGGATGTTTGGGGGTGGATAGAGTGCCTCTGTCCTGATTATGCTCTCCACAGAATGAGCTCACATAACAAAGGATTTATTATCACTAGCTGGAGAGTTGCTGCAGTGTGGGAACCCTGCGCTGCAGTTTCCTCTGCCAGGCACCCAGAAAGCTGCGTTCCAGCTCTGATGGGTTTGACAACAGCACAGCCTGTATGCGTCTCTCTCTCCCCTTTGGCCCATAAAGCAGCCAGTGTTTCAGAGACAGCTGCCTCTCACAGGCCCAGGCTCCTGCAGGTACAACTGCAACTTTGTGCTAAGACATTAACTGGCTGGACACAGTATTGACTCGACACTGTGTGTTTCACTCTGTGAAAAGACGCCTGATGTTCAGTTTAGTTACATTTCCTGGGCTCAGTGCAGGATGTCTAGCCTGTGGTAGGATGAGTAGCCTATTCTGGCTAATGTTAGCTAGCTTTGGCACTAAAGTATAAGTATAGAGTCCACTTTTTTCAGTAAACATGTTGCCTGGTTGGCTATGTGAGCAGGTGATTGCTGTGAAACTAAATCCTGACAGTCACAGGATGAAAGGATCAAATGTATCTGTGGCTGTTTGAAGCTGCAAATATATATGCATGGGATCAAACACAGAAAGCTGCATTTGCATCCGGTTAAAGTTGCATATGTGCTATTTTGTTGTTTTAATCTACACATCTGATCAGCCAGAATTGGGTCCTTTAGCTATTACATTAGCAAGTAGTAATCCAACAGTTACTCTCATGAATTAGCCTTGAGATGCTGAACTTCACTGTGTCTGTGAAAGAAACCAAGAGAGGAACTGTGCTTCTGCAGGAGGAGGTCAGGAGTGTGAGAAGGATGTGAGGCTGCTGCAGGACATGGCTGAGGGCAGTGACACAGTGAAGTCGTGCAGTAGGAATAACAGATGGCTCTGAACTCCTGCAAAAATGTGTGTGTCAGATTTCAGAGGCAAAGCTGGAGACAAACAGGACTTTTCTCCAGGTCCAGATGTGCGTCGTTGAACTGCTGTTCAATATCTCTCTCTCTCTCTCCTGCTCACTCGCAGCAACAATGTGAGCCTTCTGTGTCTTTGTCAGTGCTACCGTCTCCAAACCGAACAGCAGGTCTCACTGCCATCTGCTGCCCTGAACTTCACCTCCACGCTCTCTCTTCCTCACCTGTCTTGTGCACTCTCCGTTACTGTGGATGGTTGACCCCAGGTATTTCATCTCATCCATCTTCACTATCTACTCCATGTGCGTTCGCCTTTCTGTCTCGCTTCTGTTGACTGTCATTCTTCCAGAGCATGCCTCCACTTCCCCAGTCTCGTCCACCTGCTCCCTACCACAGAGTGTTAGTGGCCTGAGAAAAATAAAAACCAGCAGTCAGTGCACGGTGCTGATGAGAAGATGCACCGTCTGGTCACATACTCTGTGTCACTACAAGACACCCTTTCACATGCACACAGTCATTTGATGGAGCAGAGCAGCTTTGAACGCAGCACATTCACATCTGGATTAGTGTAAGTGCAACATGTCAGCCAGCGCTGCTTGTTTGGCTCAGGCTTTGCAGAGAACAGATCCCACCGCCAAGCTCGGCCTGTTGAGTCTGTATCACAGACATTAACCGTGCAGGCAGGACAAAGACCAAATCTGAAGGGAGCAGCTGCAGCAGGCTCAGCATCAGTGTCTCTGTTACTGGGTTATAAAATCTCATATGGATGTCTTCCAGTACAAACGAGTAGCCAGGTACTTATGAGAAGTGTTTTCATAAGATGATGTCATACAGTACCTCATTTATTTTCGTCACTGATAGTAACGTCAGTGTGAGGCGCACAGCTGGAAAATGTTACCAAATGTCGCTCTGGTGTTGCCAAGAAATATGAACAGCCCCTTCTCTAAGAAATACTGAAACCACAGAGAGCTGATGAACCGCCTCTCACTGCAGCGACGCCACCGCTTGACTATCACAAACACACCTGGAGCGCCATTTGGTTCAGAATTGATCCAGTTAGCAAGACTGCAGCTCCGACTTACTGTAGACGTGTGAAGTCACAATAACCACATGAGCTCACACGCCGTGAAGTCCGTCACCACGTTTGCACCATGTTCTGCTTCCCTCTGCTCCAATGTTAGTGCTCATGTTGAATTTACCTGATGCAGATGTGGGAGGGTCTGTGCAGTGGGGGGGTCTGTGCAGTGGGGGGGTCTGTGCAGTGGGGGGGTCTAGTGAAACCACAGGTCTAAACAAACATGTCGCTGCTGGTGTGACAAAAACCCAGAAAAACAAAAAAGCCACAAACAAAGAATGTGAGCGGGATGCACACAGGAAGCTGCTCTCTCTCCTTTCATCAGGGTCTCTCACTCACTGTGTCTCCTTGATGCACACACACAGACGCACACAGACAGAGACGCGCACACACACACAGTCTGTGGCTGTCATTACACACACTGGGCTAAAGCCATGTGGCAAACACTCTGCTGACACACACTGTCTGCCTGTTTGTCCCCGCCCTCTCGCCCCCTCCTGAATCACATGGTCACTCTTTCATTTTCTCTCTCACACACAGACGCACACACGCACAGACGCACACACACGCACCCTCACCCCCTGAGCTTGCCCCTCCTCCCAGCCGCGCCCCAAACAGCGACACAAGGCGCTCCTTCTTCTGGGTGAAGAGATGCAGTTTTGTTCCTGAGCTGCAGAGAAATGAAACCTGACTCGGAGGTAAACACGCTGCAGTCCTGAGTGGACTACAGTGAGCAGGCAGCTGTTCACTACAGAACAGCCATTCATTCTCTTCCACTGTAAACACAGCCTCTCCGAGCACAGGTTTGTGCCTGTGAGAGCGGTGCTCTGGTCCAGTTTGTTCAGCACAACAATGAGCAGAATCCAGGGAAGACGAGTCATTTACACTCCGTCTCACTTGTCAGTATATTGGACTGATTTGGACCCAACAGTAAACGGGCAGAAAAGAAAAAGAAAGCGTGCCTTTAGGTAACGCCGGCCTCACCAGCAAGCTTTAACTATTCAAAATTGGGGAAAGTACCTCAGAAACGTGTAGCAGCGAACCTGAGAAGGTCTAAAGCATCCGCTGCCAAACTGGTGGGATCACTTCAAAGACACATCAAAGACTCCAAACACCAGGATTTGGGCTCTAGGAATACAAACGGCATCTGAGGAATTCCCCATGATCACTGATCCACAAATAACCTCCTCACCCTGTCATCCTTTAACTCACGACTGTTTTTCACTCTTACATGTTCTTCGGTGGGTCACCAGTTCCATGACGGATCGTAATTATTCTAGTTAACTTGAACCAAATCTGAAGGAAGCAGGGATGCAGTGAATGTCCACAGACTGAGTCTTTGTTAAATGTGCCAGTCGTCTTCATGGTGGTGCTGTGTTCGATTATATCACCCAGCTTGTTTGGTTTGCCCCTCCCAAACACCGCCTGTGTTATAATAATAAAACTAACAGTGAAATGAATGAAAGTGAAACGGATCATTTACAAACAAGAAAAACTGAAATAAGCAAGCAAATAAGAAAAACCAACGATGGTCAGACTGAGGGACGCCGTATGCTCTCAGCTGTTTTAATGTCCTGGCACAGAATCAACACATGTAGGATGTAAATGCACAGTATGGAAAGATGTGAGTGCAGTGGGCTCTGAGCTGTGCTTGTTGTGCCAACAGTGTGAAACTGACTCACCTTAATGAAGACAAACAGTGACAGCATGTTGTTTGTAGAGCAGAACCCCTGCAGGCTGTCATCTACAGCTGCTGCTTCTCTCAGCAAACTGCCGATTTGGACGTGTGCACTGAATTGATTGAGTACTTTTATGTAAAATGATCATCTGTGTTGTTGTTGTTGACCAAAATAAATTTCACTTCAATTCCAGCCTGAACCACTGCATCCATCGTGTGTGAATACACTTGCCTGCATGTCTGCGTCCGGAGAAAGCTTCATTTTGAATTATATGACAAAGTGCACATGCCTAACATTGCTGCGAGGCCGTGTGGGATTTATCATGATTTGTATAAAGTAGACTATCAGCCTAAATCTGTCCGCCTGGCTGTTGCAGAGCACATTCAACATGTTTATCCAAAGAAATGCTGATATGGCTCTGGCAGCTGCTGGGAAATCGTCTCGCAGACACACAGCTGTGATCTATCGACACGGGCCGATAGGGGCGTTAATCAGCACTGAAATGCTCGGCTATCAAAACGCCCCGTTTGTCTCATACTCTGTTTTGGAAACCAGCTTAGCGCCGACTCCCACTACCATCACACACTCGCATTATCAGCTGTGGCAATGCTGTAACAGTGCACATACGCCTTTTCTCAGGCTGTAGCGCTGCAGGTGGCTTCACAAGCCTTTTTTACTAGACATCTGTCTTGGCTGTAATCAGCTAGCCAACATTCCTAGTTGGTAATACTGTCCTTTGACATGGTATGTAGACATTAGCTTTAGGCTAGCTAGCATGAAACAACAGTCTGTGTGGCAGTGTAGGTCAAGACCTGCGGCCAGCAGATCGTGTGGAGGCGAAGGTGAGCCGTTTATCCTGGCTGATTGGGAAACAGAACAAGAACAGCAAACTTAACGAGGAACTATTCATGAAAACCTACACTGGGACAACACTAGGAACCAGGAGACACACACTGAGGGGCGATCAGGGAAGTGGAAACACAGCAGGAACAAATCAGACGTAATGAGAACACAACGACTATCAAAGTAAGACAGGAAGTAGCACAAATACCAAGACTGAGACAAGGACGCACGAGCTTGTCAATAAGGTAAAGATCAGTAAACATGGGAGAAGATAACGGACGAAACTAAGTCTAACTGACTGACTAAAAGGACGCTAAAGACAGAACTGAGAGACAAAGACGATGACAACCAGACTGAGATCCACACGACTCACTGAGAACAAAACACAGGGAAACACTAAAGGGAACTAAACCAGAACCACAACAATCACAAAAATCAGAAAGCTCATAAACGTAAGAAAACTGAACGAGGAAGTATAAATACATATAAGTCACTCTAGGAATACAACAATGATTACACAAGACCCAAAACCATGACAGTGTCGCCTTCATGTGCTCCACAGAGGGCCAAAGGTGCAGAAATTAAACTAATTAGATTAAATCCTAGTTAAAATATTTATTTTAAAAAACATTTTTAGTCATTTCACTGTTTGTATGATTGTTTCGTGCTTCTTGTGCTGCAGCTCATCATGAAATAATTTAAACTGAACTATGACTCGTCAACAAACCCTGAGTGGATGGTTGTTACACTGCTGAAGTATTACTTTAAAAATGTAACTATGCATTTACTGAGTTAATAAGCTGGTAAGGAGCTCTTCACATTTTGAACGAGCTGTTGCAAACTAAACACTGCTCCACAGCACTGTTCACAACACTAGCTAGCTTGTAGCCAACGCTGCCAGCGTCGAATAAGCTTGGTACAGTAGCCTACACCCCCCATCATGTGCAAGCTAATTGCTAAAGGCTGTTTCTTTCTGGTAACTCAACATTACTGTAACAGTTTCTCCAAAGTAACTGGATTACTTTGACAGCTAATTTTGTTATGTAACCAGTAAATTGTAAATAAATATCCAGCAATGCTAGAACTGCAGTTTTGGATGGTCTCTAAATACTGCATATCAACCACATAGCAAACTGTACGGGCGCCAGATAATCATCCCTCACTGACAGAAGCTTGTGCTTCTTTTGCCCCCACAAATGTTAATGGTAAAAAGCTGCATGTGCTCACTAAATGTAGTGGAGTGATCGGATATAGGAGCTTAAAATAAAAGCTTGAGGACCTGAAAAAATGTCCACCCATGAATATGCGCCCAGTGTGGCACTGAGTCACATCCACTCCACACATGACTCCAGGTACCCTGTGTGGATGAGCCTGTAGGTAACTACGAATGAGTGCGGGGGTCAGAGGTCAATTTCTCCTTTCTGTAAACACACACGTCCTCACACTTGGCATAAATGTCTGAGACAGTAAAAGCTCCCTCTCCTTTCATCTTTAATGAAAAACATGTTTGCTCCCCTCCCACTGCACCAGCACCCACGCACACCCATTCACATCCTTTACAGAAACATACAGCACAGCGCTGCGGGGCTGAGCTGAGGGAATCGCTCATTATGAACATCAAAGGCCTCGATGGGCGCCGACTCGATCCTTTGAGACAAAGGGAGCGTCTGACTCGCTGAGCAAAAAGCTCGGACGTCTCCTCTTACACCATCGACCGGGTCTAAATTCAAATAGCAGGGCCGGCAGAGTCGGAGGAATGTAAAGATGTGATGGAAATGGGTCATCGCTTTTTGCCAGGATGTGCTCGCAGCTGGCGGGCGGCGAATCAGACTCGTGTTGCCCCTGAAGCCTGGGGCCACAATGTGCCGCTGCTGGAACGTTTGATTGAACAACACTATCGCTGAGTGACAATAACGTCCACGTCGGTTCTCATGTCATGCTCTGTCTGTCAGAGCCGACATGTTCCCGTGTGACGATAGCGAGCACTGGTTCCTTTGAAACATGTGTGATTGCTGAGAATCTGGCTTCAGGCATTTTTCCTTTCTGTCGTTCCGAGGCAGAGAGGAACGGCAGAGCATCAGCGCCATCTAGTGCCTCTCATGGACGCTGACGCTCTGCCAGCAGAGGCGCATACAAACTGGAGCGCTGAGTTTTAAAGGAAATAAATGGGATTTAGATTTTCACATTGCACCAGTGGGTCTGCTCGTTTCTACTCCGACGTGTGTCTCATAAGTGTTTTACACCACTTCACATTTTTACATTGAATTTTCCTTTCTATCCTTAATATCTGCCCAGTTTTCAGATACTAATGCAAGAGTACGGGCAGGTCTGAGTGTATTACGTGAACAGCTTCAGATAAATTAGTTACCATTACTTGGGGATGGCTGTACCTCAGCGAGGTAGCGCAGGTCATCGATTGGTGGTTCGATCCCTTCAGTAGGTTTCCAAGTATCTTTGGATAAAATACTGAACTCAGTTTATCTCCGACACTGAGTGTTAAAGAAAAAAAAAAAAGCACTCAGGTGTACGCGAGCAGCTCTGCATTGCAGTGATGTGCAGAACCCAACGCAATATGATCAATGCAAACACAAGTCACACATCAAAATCAAAGTATCATTATGACAAACACTACCTGTGGAGCTGCCATGCAAATATGTGCCCACATAATAACTGGTTCTGTTGGAGGCTTCTTTCTGTCAAAAGGAAGTTTTTCCTTCCCACTGTCTCCAAGTGTTTGCTCACAGGGCACATGTTACTGCTGGGGTTTCTCCCTTTTATTGCAGGCTCTTTGTTTATTAAAATATTCTTTCAGTTTTCAAGACAGAAACTCGTTACTGTTAGAATGAAAAGTATTAAGAAGTCAGTTAAATGTAACAACAAAACACTTTGGATCCACACTTTGAGTCAAGCTAAAAGGTGACAAATTCCACGAGGAAGAGGTGGCGAGGAAACAAAGAGCAACACGGGGGTCACCGAGCTGCTTGAAGACTCGCAGCGAGCACGTTTCACACGTGGACACGGAATTCATCCAATGTGTCACAGTCGGTGAAATACTTTACTCAGTGCAAATGGCTCTGTGTAAGTCAAAGACGAATGCTTCCTGGTCATACAAAGGTCATGGCAAAGCATGACTCGGAGGTTACACACAGATTTATGTGCTCACAGGTTACCATAGAGGTGGTGCTACAAAAACATGCACTATAGCCTTGATGCCAGGAACAGGGGCTGCAAAGCAACCAGCCATGATGGAATTAGTGAGTAACACGAGCACAAAGTCATCTGAAATAACACAATGATACAACCACAAATCCCCCTCAATACCCTCGAAGAAGTCAAACATGAATCACAAGGGAAGACACAAATATGAGACATAAAACAACAACTGTAGAAGAACAGCACCATGAAGCTACAATCCAATGAAACACAGCAACACAGCCTGCATCATCATAGCATGTCTCCCCAATGTGATCTTTGTGTAAAGTTGGTCAGAAGGTTCCTTTGTAAGTGCACATGCGCCGTTAGCGTGCTGCCTGCTGTAACCCTAATTTCCCTCGGGATTAATAAAGTATTCTGATTCTGATAATTAGATTTGTCCAGGATCAACCCGATCAGTCTGGGGGGAGTATTTATTCTGGAAGAGTTTTATTTATTCAATAAATCTATATTAAATAAATAAAACATATCATCAAGTCAGATTTGCTGTTGGCCAGTCCTGGTGCCAGGTTCTTATTTCATTAGCCAAATCCTTGGATTCTTGGCTAATGCTAGCTGACTGCTCAGGCACCTCATGGGTCCGTTGCAGTGGAACAACAGATTGTGGATGAAGCTCTGCTTTGATGCTGACTGGTTGAAACCACAAAGAAAAGAAGTAGTGTGGGACAAGCACACATATTTGCCACGGTGGCTCTCCACACTTTTAACCCACACAGAACAGAAACAAAATTATTTCACAAATACCAAAAGATGGAAATAAATGATTAGCTCCTCTGATGGCAATCCCTGCCCGTTCTACTTTGGCAAATCTCTCAAGCTTCTCTAGATTTCCTGACATGGACATGCTCTTCTGTTCACCCCACAGATCTTCAATAGGAGCGCTTTGTGGAGCCCACACAGTAATGTTCACTTTGGACCTCTAGAGGAAGTTCTTCACCAGGCGTGCCACATGTTTGGGGCCAGAGCAATGACTCAGACCCAGTTTTGCTGCCTTCACATATTTTGATTCCTTTCATCTTGATGAGATTCCCAGTTTGTCAGTCTATTCCCGTTTAGGGTTTTTGTGATTTTCTTCTTTGAGACTACAATTCCCAACTTGGCGAAGTCATTCACTCCTGTCTTCTGGGGTCTTTAAACCCATCTCTCAGTAGTTTGTTCAGTACTTTCAGCTCTCTTTGAATTTCTTGATGATCCTTCTCACTCCAGTTTTTGGAACTTGGAAAACTTGTCATAACGTCATATATCCATATCCTGATTTTCCTTTGTGAAAATCAGCAATCAGTGTGTGTGTCAGAGGGCTGATAATATTTACCCCCATAAGTTTCTTTTTCTGAAATAATTCTGATATTACGTGCCAATAGAACAGAAATATCCTTCATTGTCCCTCATTGGGGACATTCGTGTGTTCCAGCAGCAAAGACGGGCAGATGGAGCATGCAGAGTCACACAAAAGTACAGAATATAACACAGAAAACAAGAAATAAGAGACCGTACACCCATGTAAGTGTAAGTAAGTGGAAATGTGGAAAGACACACCAGGCTGGTGTGTTTTCATTTGGCTCAGAGATTATTCTGATGTAAGCTACTGCAGGTCACCTCACAATGCTAACGTAACATCCACCTGCACCTCTGTGGACCAGAGGAGAGGGAACGCCTTTGACGCCACCTGTTGGTTAGTGGAGTCCCAGCCTCACGCTGGACATTTTCTCCGTTGTCTAGCTCTGTTTTTGAAGCCCGATGAGACAAAGTGTGGATGTGAGGGAGAACACTCACGGCCACTGCGTGTTCATGTGTTAGCAACAAAATGAAGATGTTCATGTTGCATCGGCGGACTGTTGACTGAGGTCATACATGAAGGAGAAGGAGGGAGTTTCATCCTGACCTTTGATTCTGTCCAGTTGTTGAAAGATGAGTCGTTCTCTGTTAGAATTTAGTTTATTGTCTGTTTAGTTTTTATTCGTTTCAGTCATGTGACTGTATGGACAGCATATGTCAGAGGTAGGACACTCAGCACAGGTATTACAATAAAAACAAAGATTCTTATGCCACACTTTTAGGGCTTCAGCATCCAGAGTACCAGTGCCTCTAATGAATGCAGTGTGAGCAACTCGGGGTTTAGTATCGTACCCAAGGATACTTGGACATGCAGACCAGAGCAGCAGGGATCAAACCACCAGCCTGATTAGCAATGAGCTGCTCTGCCTCCTCCAGGCGCTCTGAGGGTCTGAGACCAGGCGGGACCTGGAGCGCTCACGGTGGTACAAGCCTTGAATTGTCGATGTCCAGAGTTTTAATAATCATGTACTGATGAATAGAGTTTTTACCAAACTAAGGAGATTTATTTTAGTTGGTTTTCCAGGTTCACAGAATCCTGAACTATAATATCCCAGCTCTGCGAGGCTCTGGTGACAACGACAATAGTTTTCGCACTACTTTGTATTTGCTCATTTCCTCATCAAATCGTAACCACCAGGGGAGACGACCCACCAGCCAAAGAAGAGAGAAAGTGGTAGCACTGTGAAAGGCCTGCCTGCCAGCAGCTCTCGGCCCGACGGTGTCATGGTGTCGGGAAGTTGCCTAGTTCTAATGCAGTGCCAAGTGAGCCAAAGAGGAGGCCAAACATCGCGTCTGAGAGAAACTTGGCCAGTTTGAAAGAGCTGATTGCATTTGTTGGATTTTATGCACAGCAGTGACGGCCTTTGAAAGAACATAAATAAAAACGTGCAGGTGACGTGCTGGATCCACAGGCTGCACACTGGTGGATTCACCTGGTGGCTCAAAGCAAAGAAAATGAAGAAGGTTTCAGACTCTGCGGAGGCTGTTTGATTACAGGTGTGCCTTCAGTGAGTCTTGAGAAGCACAGCGCTCATGGCAAACACTGATGCGATTTGTTTACACCTTCGTATTAAAAGCGGGTGACAGCCAGCGGCTGCAGCTCCTCCTGTTCCCGTCCCCGTGCTGTAATCATCACCTCCATGTCACCACCACACAGACGGAACTGCAGCCTGCGCTGCCGCTGCTGATGAAGAGCCAGCAGAGGCCCTGCACAGGTCGGCTCAGTCGCAGGCTCTCTTGAAAGGGACACAAAGCCTGCGGATGAGGAGTTCCTCTGTGTGGCTCAGGGGGACGTGGAGACAGGGCGATGGACTGAGCTTCATAAAGACCATTATGATCTTTGATGTCAGGCTCTGCTGTCTTTCTTACTCAGGAGTTTTCTGTGAACGCCGCTCTTTCTCTGTGCGGCTCTTTGCTATAATATTTGCAACCCCTAACCCTGTGCAACATGGTGGCTGTTAAGATGGCCAAATAAACTTGGAAAGTTAAGCTCGTGGTTTCCTGTGAGGCAGAGGAAAGAGCTCCCAGCAGTGAAATGTTTAAACCTGACGCAGGAACAGATTAAGTTGGAAGAATGTGAAGACTGGGAGCAGGTTGTGTCCATGACAAATATCTAGATATGTAAACAGTCATGTATCAATTATTCAAGAAGAAGAAAGTATTTGCACAAAGCCTCAATGAGCTTTAACCGAAACATACAAACTGCAGGAGTCTCCTACCTTGAATCGTACTTTCTTGAGCATCGTTACTTTAGTCCAAGTGAAATTAAACGAAACTAAGGGTTAGAGAATTCCAGCCTCCATTCAGGAAAATCCACCGAAACTCCAGCCAGAAGATCCAAAAAGAATCCCAGCGTGCTCTGCGGGGAGGCGTCCGTCTGCCGGCTGTGTTTAACACGCCACAGACAACAGTGCTGCTCTCCCCTCAAACCTTCTGCAGAGCTTATCAGCTCATTCACTCGGAAAACAGACACACCCTCCTCCTAATGACTGGAGGGCCACTATTAACACCCCCGCCCCCCAACAACGCCCCACAGGCTAAATAAGGCGGGTGGTAAGCTCTCTCAAACACCGCCCCACTCCCCAACATTTTCCCATCTGCTGCCCACAGCAGCTCAACATCAGACTTCATCTTCACAGCTGTTCATCTTCGTCTGTCAACACAACGCAGTCAGACGTAGAACGAGCTCCTGAAACTTAGCGGGCACGTTTCCATCTGTAAGCGTTTTTAAGGACAAACATATGATCCAAACACAGCATCAGTGTGTCTGCTGGACTCAGAGTTCTGCGATGGACAGACTTTAGTGTGGAGTCTGGTGGCAGTACCGGCTCTCAGCTGAACATCCTGCAATGTGGCAGTTTTACTTTGCTTCACCATTCCTTGGACCACTAAGGGAAACTGTATCGATGTTTCCAGAGCTTTTAATACATCTCAGTGGAGGAAACATGCTGGCCATCCATGATACGCTCAGCCTGTAAATCTGTTTTCTACACACAAACTGACTTGTGTTGGCTTACATGTACATTTACAAACAAAGGCCTGATCAGGAGAAAAATGAGCAAAGCTTAAAAGAATCAGGTTTGTTTTAAAGAAACCACCTCTCGTGCTAATATAACAGAATCTTACACAGAACCTCGTAGACTCGGCCCAGTGCTGCAGATGATTTGTGCTCACTTACAAATACAACTGCTGCATTCGACTTTTAAACCATTGTTGAAGCACAAACACATTTGCAGGCTGTGTGATGCGTCACTGTACAGGCCATGCTCTGGATCTTTACCATCAATCATTAGTTTTAATAATTATATTGGCCACGGCGCCAACACCACTGTGAAGTTTGCTGATGACACAGTGGTGTTGGGTGCCATCTCCAACAACAATGAGGCGGCCTACATGGAGGAAGTCAAGAATCTGGCATCGTGGTGCCAGGACAACCACCTCCAGCTGAACGTTGGCAAGACCAAGGAGCTGGTGGTGGACTTCAGGAGGAGTCAGCACAGAGACCACAAGCCCATTATCATCAGTGGAGTTCCAGTGGAGAGGGTGCACAGATGTCCACATCTCCTCAGACCTGACATGGTCTGCCTACATTCAGGTCCAGTCCAAGAAGGCTAGGCAGCGCCTGTATCATCTCCGACAACTGAAGAAGTTCAGGTTCTCTCCAGTGATCCTCAGGACTTTCTATGCAGGCGCTGTGGAGAGCATCCTCACACAGAACATCACATCCTGGTATGGAAACAGCTGTGTCAAGGACAAAAAAGCTCTTCAGAGAGTGACCCGTACAGCAGAACGCTGCTGCAGGGCTGCTCCCCCTCCCTACAGGACATCTACACGAGGAGATGCTGGACCAGAGCAGCTCAGATACTGAAGGACCCGTCCCATCCCAGCAGTGAACTGTTCCAGCTTCTGCAATCAGGCAGAAGGTTCCACACCATCTGGGCAAAAACAGAGGCTGAAGAGGAGCTTCTATGCTCAGGCCATCCCTCCTAAACCAGAACCCCCCTGCATAAGTGACCGAGACAGGACTCGTTCTTAACACACCCCAGCCTGACGCTTCTCACCTTCACCACAGCACTCGACTCTTTAACACCCACTCGCACAACGTCAAATTTCCAGATTGTTTTATTTTATTCAATGTATATAATGTTGTCTCTCCTTTGCACAGGCGAGGAGCGTGTGAGGACACATGACCTGCTGAAGTTCACACTGAGCATCAGAATGAGGAGATTGACGGCACAGCTGCTGGAGCCAGGCAGCCTGGTCTCAAACTACTCATCTACTGGGATGTTCCCACACAACCAGCTCTACAAGAGAGAAGATCCAGTGAGCAGCAGCGCTCCGGGTGAAAATGTGTTGTTGATGCTGCCTCCAGCTGATAGGAACAGTAACAACCACTCAATAAAAAAAGCCACGCAGAAGCTGCTGTGACCCCCACTCATGATCCTGATGAGTGAAGTCCTGTGGGATCAGAGCAGCTGGGGGCTTAGAGGCAAACATTGGTCATCAGGAGAAAAAAAGCCTCAAATGGCAGCAGACTGAGAGGGTGTGGTCAATCTGATTGTTGATAATAACAGGCGTGCTGGCTTTTTCTGTTTCACACAGTAACCAGCGCAGTGAGCACTACAACACAAACAGGACACAAACACAATTTCTTCATGTAACGCAAAAACACAACAATTACACAACGACCTAATTATGACAGGCCCACTGAAACAAAAACCCAAGTCAGACTTACATTTTCCATAATACATTTTATTCCATTAAAGATTCTTTTTTTTCTAATTGTACACTGGAATGTCAAGATTCCCCTTCAGTAATGTAGTTAAAAACGCTGCGTGTCGTCAACTTCCACCTCACGTCTACGAAACCACTGCGACAATTTGGTGAGTACAAATTTGGGGAAAAAAGGAAAAAAACCCATGAAAGACAAACTCATTACGGTGAATAATAAAGTAAAGGATGACTGTGAGAACAGAAGAGCTGAGCTGGGATGTGAGCGCAGTGAGTGGAGCATCAGGCTGGCAGCCTCTGATCTGTGTGCCAACTTGCACCCACTGCCATCGGAGACGTGAGCGCTCCTGTGGGATGGTAGATTAGGGGCTGGGGTGTTGTTTCTGGGCTTTTCTTCAAAGTCCTGTTTTTGGATATCTGATAGCTGAGAGCTGGACTTAAATGGACCAGAGGTTAACACACAGTCTGTTCTTGACAAAATAAGGAGTGGCTGTAATGGTGTTACCATAAAAAAACAAAACAAAAACCCATTTTCTCCAGATGCAACAGTCAAATGTATTTGCTGTTTGGTAACAGCGCAGCCGAGAGTCCCTCACAAATCCTGCTCTTTACTGTCAACCTCCAGATTAGTGGCAAACAATCAAAAACATACAGCAAACAGTAAAAAATGTATCCACGTTGAACATAAAAGGAGAACTTTGCTGATGATGACCTCACACAGTACAGGTGACATACTGAGTACAGCCATGTTTTCCTTTTTAAGCACGTGTACAGAAACAAAATTCAAAGCACGAGAGAGAAACAAAAGAAGCTGAATGAAGAAGGACACCAAGACATCAGATCACAACAGTTTAGTGATTAAACAAAGTCAGGCTTATAACGACTGAGACAGCTACTATTCTGCAGTTTAGAAAACGTGAAAAGAAAGAGCGAGAATCCCGGCGAGCGAGCGTTGTGGAGGATGCATGAACACCAGGGTGGGCAGTTAAACTACCAGCGCTCAGTGTAGTGGCCCGGTCTACCGCCAGGGTTTACCTGACCGCTAGGCTCTCCTGCACCCCTGCAGTCATCCTCTACTTTGTCCCATTTACAGTTCTGCTTGGCGGACACAAGTTTGCTGTGTGTGTGTGTGTGTTTACCGGTTCAATTAACTCTATATATAGATGATCCTCTCATACAAACATATAAATACACCACCGCTGCGACGCTCCACCACAGGAAGAGGCCTCGCCCCAGGGCTGACTGAGTCCTGTCGATGTTCACAGTCTCATATAGTATGCAGGGTGGGCAGGCGAGAGATCTTCAATCTTTCTGTGAAGCATAGATTTAGACTTTTTTTTGTTGGTGATTTTGTTTTTTCAATTTTTTTTCTTTGCACGGGTTTACAGGATTTCATATTTGTCGACGACAAAGGAGGTTTCTGAAGAGAATCTAATGGAGCTGTCGCCGTCTACGTGAGTCACTTTGGTAACCTGTGGACAGAGAAACATGAGTCTGTTAGCAGCAGCTACTCCATCTATCACAGGGACGAACACACAGCACTGTCATCTGGATTTTAAGCTCACGCGTGGCCTCTTAAACATCCATTCAGCTTTTTGATCCACTGAAAACTTGGATTGTTTTGTTTCTTTAGTTACAAGCAAACAAAAACCACAGAGTGACTTTTTGGGGCAGGCTAATGTTAGCCAACAGCTAACGTTAGCCTGCCTTACTATGTAATAAAACAGTCTTAAGTGGACAACATGTGTTTTGTCCCAAATCCCAGGGCCACTCAGTCCCAGTTATTAATGATCTCTTCCCATCTTCCTCCCCTCACCCCCAACCACTCGCGGCAGATGGCCGCTGCTCCCTGAGCCTGGGTCTGCTGGAGGTTTCTTCCCTTCCAACTGTCACCAAGCGTTTGCTCACAGCACAGTGATTGTTGGGGTATTCTCCCTGTTATTGTAGGCTCTTTACTTTAAAAGCACCCTGAGGGGACTTGTTCTTTGCTTCTATATAAATAAAACTGAATTATGAAGTTACTGACGTTTGTCACGTATTAAACTAAAGGCCGATTCACTTTAGAGAACCGAAGACCTTCTGTGGAAAATGTGCTCCTCAGTTAAACAGAGCTTCTGTCCCTCACACTGAAGTCAGACTCCATCATATGCAACCCACCTGGATGTCGCAGTAGTTGCGCTTAGACACAAAGGACAGGCTGACAGGAAAGAAGTCATTGGGCTGCCCAGCGATGCTGAATTCCAGGCTGCCCGTCTTGTTGTTGGCATCAATAACAGGTAGGCACCACTCGAGGATGTTTCGCCTGCTGTCGTGTTTGTACTCTCCATCCAGATCACCGATCACCGGAGCTCCCACTCCAGACCTGAAGAGCACCGGGAATGTCGGTCATACACAGGACTGACAGGGATGTGACAGAGTAACAGTTTTCTTCTTATACACATTTTGTGAATAAGTACGTACGGTACAGGGATGCTGATGACCACGTCATTGAGCTCAAGGTTCTCCTCCTGCAGCTCATATTCAATGTTGACATCACAGCCAGTCCCACTCTCTGATGGCCAGCAGTTTACTGTGAGGAGGAAGAGTCGGTCAGGTTGCAGTGAGGAGGAAGAGTCGGTCAGGTTGCAGCACAATATTTACTGCAGTATTACAGCCATGCCAGTAATGATCAAGGTTATTATCATTAATGAAAACTAACGAAATAACGAAAACTAGAAGTGAAAAAACATTTTTGTTAACGGAAATAAAAACAAAAAACAAAAAAGGAAAACTAACTAAAACTGTAATGAGTGCTCACAAAACTAAAATTAACTGAATTTATAGCAAAATGTGTTTAGTTTCATTGATGTGTGCGTGTCATACAATAGTCGAGGGTGAAAATGAAGTTTAGTTTCCAGATTTATTTCTTGCTGTGTCTCATTATGCCAGCAGGTGGCAGCACGTTAGTCGAGTCGTCTGTGTTGCTGCTCCGTCCACGCGCAGAATCACGTCAGCAAAAGTCGGGAGAAAGCGCCAGAGTCCAATTTGGGATTACTTTGAATATGACTGTGCTTTGGATAAAGCAAGTGTCTTGTAGTGGAAAGAAACAAATTATGAGGGACATTTCTAAAGGGGAAAAATCCCACAAACCTTAAAGTGCACTTGAAAAGCTCACACGAGAAGGCTAACCTAGCTTACCTTGAGAAGGGAGCACACTCAACCCTCATCCCCAGAAACAGACGCTAACCCCAGGCAAGGCAGCGTGATGCATCCCGAGACAACAGGACGGGGATATCTACACAACTGTGTGAGTCAATTGCCTTCAAAGAGTTTATCAATTCACTTGAACCAAAATTACGAACACCCGGTGCTGCGAGAGTTAATAGTCTCATTGGGGCCAAGATATATCTTATAGTTGCCTGGTATCAATGGTTGTTCATCTGCCCTAATTTATTTATTTATTTAAAGAACCCATAGGTGGGAATGTGAGTTGTCTGTCTCTGCGTGTTAGCCCTGCGACAGACAGGCGACCTGTGCAGGGTGCAGTGTAGCTGGAATAGCAACATACCCAAGGATAAGCAGCAGAGCATGACTGATATGATGAAACTGGGATGTTGTTACACTTAATTATTGCAAACACGACTAAAACTATAACTGAAACTAATCAGAACTAGACTGAAACTAAGGATTTTCAAAAAAATAAAAACTAAACTAAACTAGCAAACAAATGGTAAAAACTAATTAAAACTGATATAAAATTGAAAATCTGAAGTCAAAACTAAATAAAAATAAAAACTAATGAAAATTGCAAAACTATTAAAACCCCGGTAATGATAATAAGTGCCAGTGGCAATCTTCAACATTTCCCACACAGCCATCTAACATCAAGGCTCCCATTATCTAATGAAATCATTACGCAGCTACTCAGCTAACTAAATATTCACATTTCGGCAGAAATCACAGCGTGCTAGTTTAACTTCTTCACTGAGGATATGCGACGCTTGTATTTGTCATACATCAATCCGAAGAGCTCAGCCTGGGCACACATGTAAGGCTAAACACTGTCTACAGATGCCATCCTGTGCTGTGGGAAACAAACATTACTACCACTGTCAGTGTGCTTTCTTAAAGAGGACAGGAGCTGCAGACATCAGGACGTACTGGTTAGAGGTATGAGGGACTCGTCTGTGGTTTGTAGTCTCCACTTCAGCACACCCACATCATTGTTAAGAGGGAAGGACTTCTCCGGGTTCTTCAGGCCAATCACAGACTCAGCTGTGAACAACTTCTTGTCCACATTAGGATGTGTCTAAGAAACAGAGGGCGAGACGCGTTTCAATAAAGATCTTTTACTGTCAAACATCACAGCAAAACAGCCTGGGTCACTTTAAACAGAACAGACTCAGAGGCTTACGCTCTTCTTACGATTTCATTATTTCTTAACAAAGTGAAGAGCTTAAGTCTCTGGAATTGCTTTGAAGAGGGACATTTGCATTTGCAAGCTGCTGTAAACCAAAAACATGCAGTCATCCAAACCTGAAAGGAATTTCTGTGTTTACCTGTCGACCAGGAAAAACACTGCTGTGTCTGCCTTCATCTCATTTTTAACATTACACTGCTCACTTCTGTGTTTTCTGAATGCGGGCTTATAGCGCCACCTGCTGCTCTGGCATACTCGTGACAGCGTTTAACATAGTTTGTGTGCTTTCACAGAAATATTTCTTAAAACATAATAATTATCTTTGTTTGCTGGATTGTGTTTGAGCCCCTGTAAATAGGGGACCGTGGATATAGACTCCTCATATAACTGTAGCTTCAACGTTCAGGTACACAGCTGAAATCCAAACGCACTTCAAAATTACGATTATGGTTAAAAACAAATGTAATGTAAATAAAACTGAGTTATGTGTTTAACATAACATACACAGTGTAGCACTGTCTGCTGCACACGTGTGTGTGATAAACCAACCTGCAGTTGCAATCCTTTGCCATCATTGTTATTGATAATCAGGCGGATGCGTCCATATTTGTCATCTGTGACTCGGAGCGTCACCATACCCAGCACCTCCATGTTCTGTAGGCCGCCATCACGGCCACAGGTCAATGTGATCTTCTCCTCCACACGCAGATGCACACTGCAGGTCAAATCACCCACACACACTTTAAGAAAGCAGCACTGAGATGACACTGTGACTGAATCTTAGCATGAAGTTGAAGCTACACCAGTGAGACACACGCACGCACACATGCGCTGAGAAACAGGAGATTTGTAACCGTCCGTTTTCTTCACCTGTCTGTAAGCACCCTGTCTGTGAGGCGTGCTGCACTGTTGGACACTTGTTACAAATTAAAAAGCCTCACTTATAAAAATGTTACATTGTTACAATGTTAGAATTAAGTTATAATACAATTATAACAATTACAACTTTAGGACCCACTGAGAGACATCTATGAGCCTGTTAACCGCACCCAGCACACACCTGTACCCAGCATGCACCTGTCACACTGTGGGTGTGTTTGTTTTGTGTCACTAACTGGGTGGTGCATTAAAGCAGGGGATTAATTAATGTACACGCAACCAGTTTTACAACTAGGTTAGGGCGCACTGATGCCAAGCTCGACCTGTAATGACATCATCCTTTATCCTTCTGTTATTTGACTTTAAAGGGGAAACTTATATATTTAAGGTAAAAGTATTGGATTGCCACAAATGAGAAGAATAAGTAAATAAATGTGTCGTGATCACAGTTCAGATGTCGTTACTGCAACAGCCTGATGAAAACAGCCAGTCCCAGAAGAATACACAGCACTGAATGATGAGGGCATACCTCTCCATGTTGACTGGTGGGGGCAGAACTTTCGAAACATCGGATCCCCTCTTTCCTGTGGTGGGCATGATGGTTTCACCCTCAGACTTGAGCTTGTCAACAAAATTGTCCACCTCTTTCCCTTTAGCCCCCAGTTTCAGAGCCTTACTGGGTCCACTTGGTCTGAACAGAAACAAACACCATGTCCCATCAGCCTAATCGGTCCACTGTTTGTGCAACCACAACAAAATCTTCCCATACAAACTTGAGTTGTACCTGACTGGAGCCGCTGTGATCTTGGGCTTCTCTGGCTCGATGATGGTGTCTGTGATGATGGTCCCTGAGGACACACTGGTCATGCCAGCGCTGCCAAACCCGCCAAAAGCTGGCACCTTCTTCCCGGAGCGCTCAGCGTCCCTCCTGGCCTGCTGCAGTTCCTTGGCCTTCCTCCTCATCTCTGCCTTGGCCTCGCGCTCCTGAGTCTGTAGGATTACAAAAGAAAGTGAGCAGGGATCAGAACAGCACGCTCAGCGCTAATACAGTCACAGCACGACAGCTGACAGTTACTCTGAAGGAGGGAAAATATAAGACTGTGTTAAATTTTAAATACTGACAGTGCAGCTGTGTTGTCAACCATGCGGGTTCATCACACTTCGCTTAGCCTGTACAGTGTGTACGTCTCATATTCTCCTTCATCTCCCTCCTTCTATTAAGCTTTGAAAAATCACTAAACTCCAATCGTTGCATTTTGTTTCTTTTACAAGACAAATAATAATTGTGTAATATAACTTTCCATGTGCTTCTTTCTAATTTGCCTGAATAATTCAACAGGAATCCAACGAGGCAGGCAGAGCCACATCTCACCTCCCTGACGGCGCGGAACACCTTCTCCTCGTGGGAGTCCATCTCTGTGAAGGTGCGGATCTGAGCCAAGTTGACGTTCTCTCTATAGCCCAGTGCAACGATCTCATCGAAGGCGAAGATCAGGTCGAAACAGTGCTCCGATATTTCACTCTCCTCCAGCACACGACAGTACTCTGGGATCTGGAACAGAAGGGAGGAGCGATTCATTTAAACTAATGGATAAGGATACAATAAGGACACATTAAGCACCACTGTAGCCTAGTTCTTGCTGACAGACTTTACTAACACCATTTATTTACCCATTATTCCCAGAACCTAATCTTCATTTGCACACCAGTTTCCATACAGATTAACTGGTATCATCTGCCCCACTTCTATCACCATCAACAACATGTGACTGAATACAACAAAGCATCAATTGGATTCACAGCTTTTCCCCACAATGAAAAACTGACATCTGTATGTAGATTTCCTTCTTACCGTGTCCTCACAGTTCGCAGCAGAGGATGCAAAAATGATATATGCCAACAGTGACATGTTTACCACATGGATACTGGCTGGCCTATCAAACAGACAGCAACAGGGACCCAGGTGTTACTGCTGTTTCTCCTTATTGGAGACAGGGGCCTTTGTGCTGAACAGTAACTGTAGGTAAACAAGGCCCACAGTGGCCTTTTAAACACAGTGATGAATAAGAAAATGTGGCGTAATGCTGTGTGTCCACAGGCAGTGCTTCCTGCACTGGAAGGAAACGTGGACTCACACTCAGAGCACTTTTTCCTAACACGTGTTGTTGCTAGGCTACAAAGACATCTTCAGTGTTTTGTCCTCTGCTGTTATTTAGTGTTTAGAGCTTCAGAGGAGCTTTGAGTCTCATTATGCAGTAACACTGATTAGAGCAGCTGCTTGCCGAGGGCAGTTTCAACGTAAGGACTTCAATAATTACTTTTTATTATTTTTTTTCCTGGTTTGTACATGCAGTGTTTTTAAAACTGTATTTTAAATCTTTATATTTTTTGCTGTTGAAGCCTGACTCTTAACATCTACTGTAATACAAGCGTATGGTCGTATTGCATTAACAGCCTAACACTGTTGACTTCATCACTTCAGTCAGCATGAAGTTCAGTGGCCGTGTTGCCTAAAGGCTGGCAGCAAAAGCATCGCTCCACCTCACATTTCAGCTTCTCGCACTTTAACATCATTTCAGTCATTAGATTTTTTTCTTTCTTCATTAATTCAAGACAAACGTGCCTTTCATGCCCAACTACAACAAACTGTGGGAAAGCAACAAAGAGAAGTCTGTAATCTTTCTTTGCTTTCTTTTCAGCGGCCACCAGGGGGCGTCTCCAGGTAAACAGCTGGTGAGTTTATGGGCTCGGTGACTAATTTCAGGCCATAATGAATAAAATATTGAGCCCATTATGTAAATATGAGTTATTTTGGGTGTGAGGATTACCCAAGGTATGCTCATCGGCTAATGTTTGTGATTTACATGCTGCTAGCTAGTCATCTTTTTACAGTGAGATCACCCTTAGTTCATCACAGCTGGTTTCAAAGAAGCTACATCCATCATGTACACTTACTGTAACGTTCAGAACATACAGGTTTATACAGTGACATGTCTCTACATTTATTCTTCTTTGTTACCAGACCGGTCACCTCGTTGGCATGTCAGACAACATGTACTTAAATGCTCTTTGCAAACTGACTTCTATCCAAGCCTGCCTGTGTGCGCTTACCACACGGGAAAACAGTCTGAGTGTCTCCAGGTCCTCCAGGATGTTGCTGTTCTTGGTGGTGATGAGGACCATGTAGAGCTTCTCCAGTGGCTGGTACACATAGCGAACGCTGTCTGTTTCCACAAAGGTGTGCTGCTTGCCCGTGTTCATCAGTTTAGGAAACGCAGCTAGGAGACCCTCAATCCGTGTCCGGGTCATTTCCACAAACTGCCGCGATACGATGGCCTTGCCGGCCTTGGTGCACACCGCCGCTGCCAACAGCACCTGAGGGGTACAGAGGAATTTCACCACTTTAGTTTCTCACAGACCTGAACTATTACAACTAAAGATGCAGTAATCGGACCAACATCTATGCTCATAATAACAAAAGGGAGGTCAGCAAATGTCAACATTCAATTTTTTTTCCATGTAATATTTTCTTCTTTTATTCCAAAGAAACAAGAAAAAACTAAACAACAAAAAAAAAAACAGAACTGTTTACACTACTGCAGATCTTCATCACACTTACTGAGGATTCATTCATCAGCGGGAAATCTACCACATAGGTACACCGTGACTGCAAACTACTTGGAAACCCTACATCTTAACCTGATGTGCTCCTGCCTAAAAATGTAACGTCACGTTGACACAGCCAGAAACAACTGTGACTGTTCAATACCACCGATCCCTCCTGTGAATTTCTGCTACTTTTTGCTGTAGTCTTTGATTTGATTTATCAATCATCTACATATAAGGAATAATAATCATAGTAAATAAGAACACACGTTTCACCAAATTACAGGAGGAAGATTGACAAAACTATGAGAGTGAACATGAGGAAATGTACAAAGAAGAGGAAAAGCTTCACATTGAAGAGTGGAGACTCAGGAGCAAAAAGTCTTATTTGCTTTCGTCATAGCATATAAAACCCAGGAAACGAGCACAATGTAATTAGCACATAATGCACCAGCACACAAATGCTGATAACATTGGCCACTTGCATAGGTTACATCGTTGGCTCTTCAAATATCCACTGTAGAAGTCTAAGTCAGCCATTATCCAATGCTAGCCTGATGTGGCCTACACTCAGGTAGGACAATATCAGCTGATTCTGATATTTAGCGATACAGTGAAGTCAGAAAAACCAGACAAGAGTACATGTCATTTGATATATTGGTGCTCTCCTGATTACACACGGCTGTAGTTGTTTGAGGACATTACTAAATGCACATGAACTAACCGCTGTTTGCCTTTCTCTTAGGTGAGCGTGTCTTACTGGTGCAGATGTTAGCACAATGGAAATGATCTTATCGTTTAATATAATGAGTATAACAATGGTTGACATAAACGGACGCTTTACGTGGCTGTGCTAAATGACTGGAGGAACTGCATTGATTACACGTTGACAATAGAAATGGAAGAGCCGATCGCACCGATGTGAACTCGATAAAGACGCGCAGCAACTGGTTATCGAAGTCATCGACACTAGCTAACTATAATAACACAGTTGTACGGATAGTTGGGGTATGTCGCAGAGCCGGGGTCGGTTTAACCTGGCTTATTACAATCTGACAGCAGGCAGTGGTTGCACGGATCCGGCTACTGACAGGAGACAACTAGCGCTAGCCCGCAAAGCTAGTTCACGTCAGCACGGACTGCACAGCTAAAGCGCTTCACTCAGGTGAAATTCAACTTTGACGACTCATTTACTCGATTTTAGCACCTGAACATGTCGCTATCACTGTGGCTCCGATAAAAAAGCACCGTTTATTAATTGTCTTCTTTCGTTCATGAGGGGGGGAGAAGCTAGTTTGCTCATACCTAGCTTTAGCTACTAGCCAATGTTATGATAGCTCCTAGGCCCGATAAAAGGCAGGGAAATAATGGTCACTTTCGACTGTCACTCACCATTGTGGTCTCTCTCTACGGCACGACGGTCGTCAGTCTCTCGCGTTTCTTGCTTTGGTGATTCCTCGTCCCTCTGGAATAGCAAGGTGCGAATATACAGCTGACTTCTAGTTGTGTGATTGTTAGCTAGTTAGCGTCAATATGGCAGCAGCACAGAGCCACGTCTCCACCGGAAGAGCCGCGCTGGATCAGCCCACCGTGGAAACCAATGACGTGGGCCCCCAAATGTTGGCCTTGTTGCATAAAGAAGTTACTCAGATTACTTCCACCAGCGTTTCTTCTTCTTCTTCTTCAGACTTCTGACTACTGACCACAAATTACCTCCACGCGATTACTTTTAACGTTTATCAGCGTATCAATAACCTGGCAAACACACAAATATTAATAATATTCAGAGAGGTTGTCAGAGTAGTTCTGAGTGATAGCGTTTCACGTCTGATGGGGCTGGTCTCCGGGATGAAAATGTCTTCACCCACAGAGCACACAGGGGGTCGTATAAAAAAGAATGATATGCCACAGTCCTCAGTGCAGGCAGCGCTCTCCACCACCATCGTCAAAACACCAAATTCATCCCATCTGTGTGTCCGTGATGTGAACACGTCACAGTCTAATGCAACATATGATACAATTAGTCTTTTCTCTTTGTTGTCCTCCTTACGTTCTTTATGTTACATTTTAACCCTTAATTGTAAACATAAATATTCTCGTTGGGCATTTATCACCGGACGGGGGGCAACGAACTAACGATGGCTGTGAAGCGTGTGAGGAATGTAACTAACATGTTTAACAAAGTCAGATATATTATGGAATTGAATGTTGTCTTTTAAGTTTAAGTTACAAAAATGTTGAATTCTGTTTATTATTATTATTATTATTATTATTATTATTATTATTATTATTATCAAAGAAAGAAAAGTAAACATACTCCAACAATCCATCCTTCTGCTTTTCCAGTTCCACGACTAAGCTGAAGCTTATTCCAGTTCTGATGGGTGAGGGTACCCTGTCACAGGGCTAACACACAGACAGACAACATTCACACGTACAATCAATTTCCAACTTCCTGTTAGCAGGTGTGATTGTGCATGGACAATAAAGAGTTATCTGATTAAACTAACCTGTGCATGTCTTTGGACTGTGGGATTAATGCCCAGACAGAAGATTAATTACTGGAGATAATTAATAAATTATTAAACATATAGAAGAAGAAAATTGCCTTTCATTAGCATGTTTTATTTGGTTAATATTAACATAATATTAACCAAATCACCTTGAATCACCTTGTTGTTGAATTGTGCTATACAAATAAATTTGCCTTGCCTTGCCTAATATTATTCACTTATATTTGATATTAATTAGTATGTTAATATTTTGATCACGTAGTGAAAAGAATACAGACTTCTTTATTTGCATGGGGGATGAGTGTAGCAGGAAATATTTTAGTTTATGGAAAATAATGGGTTTGATAGCTTATAGATGAGGTAGAACATTTTAAGCAGACAGTTTGAGCATCCATCCATTCGCTTCCGCTGATCCTTTTCAGGGTCGCGGGGGGCGCTGGAGCCTATCCCAGCTGTCATAGGGCGAGAGGCGGGGTACACCCTGGACAGGTCGCCAGTCTGTCGCAGGGCCAACACATAGGGACAGACAACCATTCGCACTCTCATTCACTCCCACATTCACAGCTAGTGGCAATTTGGATTATCCAATTAACCTATTCCCACAAGCTGCCGGTCTTTGGACGGTGGGAGGAAGTCGGAGTACCCGGAGGGAACCCACGCAAACACGGGGAGAACATGCAAACTCCACACAGAAAGACCCCGGCTTGATGGTGGAATTGAACTCAGGCAATAGTGCTAACCACTGTGCCACCGTGCTGCAGTTTGAGCAGACAGTATTTTTTATTTAATGTAAATGCACACGTAAGCAAGATGCTGGTGGCAGGAACACTTTAAGATATTCAGAATGTTCTTAGGGACATAAATCCAACATTCATATGGGAATACTGTTTACATGTTTGTCATGCACAATGCCTGTGGCTCGGGCGGTAGAGCAGGTCCTCTACCAGTCAGAAGGTTGGTAGTTTGATCCTTGCCTGCTCTTTTCTTCAGTCTGCATACCTGAGTATCTTTGGACGTGATACTGCTGTCTGATTGCGTCACTGGAGTGTGAACACATCGATGCGTCTTTCACCCAGGGGGAGGGGAAATGGTTCTCATTTTAGACTCCTAGCACGAAAAACTGCACACGTCACAGTGTTGCAGTAACTTATTTTGGTCACTAGGTGTCGCCATTTTAAAAAAGGAAGAGGAACGCGCGATCCTGTATTTATCTCACTGCGGAGGATGTTGGTTTTTTCAATCAACAGATTGTTCCATTAAATTATACAATAACAACGTAAGAATATGCGTGTAATATATTTACTCCCAGTCCTGCCTCCGACATTGTGAATTCACTGACGCACTGGATAAGCCTACAGGTGTGTATGGTAGTTGGCATAAAAGTCCAAAGTTGACAGACAGGTTTTTATGGCCACGTCGTCAGATCACAAAAACATGACACAAGACGTCAGCTTTTAAAGTAATCATTTTAATACTACCGGCGGATATTTAGCAGCCGGAAGTCAATTATTGCGCTTTCCCTTCAATAACAATTTTGTTTCTTTTAAACTTCCAACATAGTCACACTTGAAGTCGTGGATGTGAGCACCCACGCCCGCAGAAGCAGAAAGGACAGGCGGGACCAGGAAATGACCTCTAGCCGGTCCGATGACATCATAGCCACCACGCTCATTCATACGCGGAGCTGTTTGAGACGAGTGCTCGGAGCTCATCCAGGAGTTTAGGTGTCTCTAATAGTCTCTGTGTCCAGAAAAACACGCTGCTGATTCGCGCAACACCGGCGGAGTCAACCGAATCACCGACATGTCGGAAGAAGCTAGTTCTCAGGTAGGTTTTCTTCACTGTTCTGTCAGACTTGCTGCTCATTCAGCGTTCACGCGTTGTGCGTAAACTTCGTCATCACGTAGGGCTCGTTGATTGGCTGACGTTTGTGCTTGTCTGCGGATTCTGCTCTCCATTGGACAGGGGGCGGTGTCAAACGTGACAGACAGTAGCTGTAAAAAGCTAAACGTTTTAGTTTGATTTGGGAAGGTTAAGATCAGCGTTGGTTAGAAGCAGGCCGCCAAACAGAGTGCTGGCACCGAAACACTGAACGCTAACCTTACAGGCTGCCTGCTTGTTCATTTGCTAGCGTTAGAGTTCAGCGTGTTAGCTATAGACACCGAAAAACCCCACCGCCACTGTTTTCCCCTCTCAGACTGAAGTCACTCTGATACTGAGTTCACTTAAGCTTTTATATTCCTCCCTCGTGAAATGGGCAGCACTGATTTTGCTCCTGCCTCAGAGTTACCTTGATACACTTGGAGGTGAACGCATTTAAAAGTTCAGCATTTTATTAAAATGACACTTAGCTGTTATGTTACTGGTGCCGAATGGATGTTTGCCACCTGCTAACATCGGCTACACTATAACAGGTATGTTTCTAAAGGCGCTGAGTAAATACATGACAAATTAATCGATTTTTGGACGCAGTTTTCGGACAGACGGCTGGAAATTCAGTCTTTGTTTTACCCTTCGTAATACCCAGGGTTATGTCTGAGACGTGCACGGGTCAGGTGAAAAATAAATGAGTAAAAAGAAAGAAAATGTTACAAATAATTCAGATTTAATAGTAAGAATAATAATTTAACGATGTAATCTGCATGTAGCACGCACAGAAATGAGTGAATTATCAGTTATTTTCATTAATAATTAAAACGTGTATAATAAGTCATCTAGTCAAAAACAAACAGTCAAATCAAACATCTGGTGTGCTGTTGAAGTTATCATTTATTTTTATTAAACAACATTTTTAGTTTTAAACTACAGCATATTAGCAAATACAGAAATACTCCCGTAAGTATTACTTTGTTTTACTCGGCCACTGCTATTAAACTGCAGGCCAAGTCTGACCAGGATCACAAGGAAATAAAGACTTGCAGTGACGCGTTTAAGATCAGTCTTTACTCTGAGCAGTGTTTGCATCTTTGCATTTATTTCAGCCTTGTGTGTCCCTGATTAAAAACAGCCAGCAGTGTTATCTGGATATTTCTGTTTGAAGAGGAACGTTTCCACTCACACTCTTCCCTGTGACCACACCCTGTAACCAGGACCCTCCTAAACTGCCTTTTGTAACGGACTCATTGAAAAGACACACTTATCTGTGGGAACCAGAGATACTAGAGGTGGAGGTCCTTAGTGGGGGAGGAGTCAGCTGGGTCCAGTAAGAAAGGACACTGTTTAGTATCAAGAGGCTATATGACCTCAGCAAAGCTCCTTACCAGGACGCAGCAGTCAGTCCCAGACACACAGCGCACACAATAGCCTCTACAGTGCAGAAGCTCAGTGTGGATCATGGAGGAAGGACCTTACAAGTACATCAGGGTGAGGCCAGCAGAGAGGGATCATTCATTCGTATTTTAAGTCAGAAAGTGTAACTGTGTTGTGCTGATTGAACATATGAGGAATACATCTCGGAAGCGAGCGAGTGTTTGTAAAATCTTGTGGCTGATCTGGTTTTATGTTCCGGCAGGATGGAAATGGCAAAGTTAGCCGAGTCATTCGAGTGGGAACCCGCAAGAGCCAGGTGAGTATTACATTATTATCCAATCAGGAGCTTCAAATTCAGGCAGGTTTGACTCTAATGTAAAGCTGAACTTACAGATCCCGAGTGTCGGTTGTGAATTATCTGATTTGAAAGCCGCCTGGACCTCCTTTCCACAGAGATAAAACAATCCTGCCTGACGAGTGTGTTTTTATGATAACTGTCTGTCATCTGCTCTGTTCTGCTGATTTAATACGTGTGAAAGGACAGTGAATGCAATGAGTTGATCTTCTGTTGCAGCTGGCTCGCATCCAGACGGACAGCGTGGCCGAGACGTTGAAAGAGCTGTACCCTGACATCCACTTAGAAATCGGTAAGAAGGCAGCCCCTCTGTCTGTGCAGCGTTTCTGCTCTGTCTCCATGTTTCTGTTCAGAGTGAATGGATTACACACATGTTCTTACAGCTTAAGTCTTAAAATTGAGTCTGAATCTGTCCACGCTGTCACTCCATCCTCACCGCACTGAACACACTGAAGTTCGTGTCTTTGTTCAAAGCAGCTGGTGACCTCGTGTGTTTCCAGAAAACGTCACTGAACCTGAACGCGAGCAGCAGTCCAGTTAGACTGTTCCTGCGCTTTTAGCCACAGATGGAAACTAAAAACCAGGAATTATTGAAAAAAGTAAATCCATCGTATTACATAGAACAAGCAGTGATTTTGAATATATCGTCCTATTAAAAGGCGGCGTGCACTGATAGCGATTTTGATTGGCCCAGAATATTACCATGTGTAAAATGCCAGTTTTATTCTTCTTTTTTAATTCTGATTAAAATAAAAAGGAATAAAGAGGAATGGTAACTTTTTAGAAAACAGTAACTAAAACGTTAAAAAGTATTTTAGTGTTTGCAGACAGTCAGCCCACTTTCATGTTCAGTACTTTCTCCTGGGTTTTTTCTTTTTCTGGAGACTGAACCAACACAAAACGGATGCAGCAGTCTTTATATGGATCTGCACATTTAATCGATACCACCACCTGTAAGTCTGCTACCAAATTCAGCAACTCTACTTTTTCTGTTGTCGTCCACCCTCCCACTGCAAGAAGTCAGCATTAAAGCTGTTCAGCAGGAACAAAATGGCTTTACATGATGTCCAAATATTGCATAAATGCCTGCTGCTTAGTGCTCACAGGGATCCGTCTCAGGAGGGAGAGCCAGTATTTTTCAGGTTTTTGATGCTTAGAAAAAAGTTCTCAAATTTGAGGATTTGAAACTTATTCCTAGAAGCTAAATTACCAACAGCACCATTGTGTAGACAAACAGGATTAATGGCAACATTTTGTGTCTTTACATTTGTTACTAGTTTCCAGTCCGTTGCCTTAGACGGTGCGTTCACTGCCCTGTCTTATAGGGTGGGAAAAGTGCAGCATGAGTTACTGTCGGCTTGTCTCATGATCTAATCTTTTGTGTTCCAGTTGCCATGTCAACAACAGGAGACAAAATCCTCGATACTGCTTTGTCAAAGGTAAGGCTTCCAGGAAGTGTAACGGACATGACTGCTGCCACCTACACAGTCTTGTCAGCGCTGACATGAGCTCACTGCTTCATGAGCAACAGTGCAGACCAAACACTGCATGGAGGTTCTTGATAAATGTGAAGCAGTTAATGGGAATCTGTCTCCTGCAGATTGGTGAGAAGAGCTTGTTCACCAAAGAGCTGGAGAATGCACTGGAGAGGAATGAGTAAGTGTGACCTCTGACACTGCTTCACACTTCCTTCCTATTTTCTCTTCTTCAGAAGCGCTCAGCTCGAATAGTTACTCAGCAGCCTGTAAAATGTGCACATTTTAATGGTTAAAAGAAGAAGCAGCCTAATACCAGTATAGGAACCTGCTAGTTTCAAGAGTTTTGCAACAGAAAATACAGAAAAGCTGTGTGGTGTTAGTCCACTGGAGCATGTGAAGTGCATGCAGAGCCTCAGATGTAGCAGGTGGGCTCTGGTTGCTGCGTAAATGGCTGCATTGTGGAGCTCATACATGCGAGTGCATATCCTGTGTGTGCTTCAGGGTCGACCTGGTTGTTCACTCCCTCAAAGACCTTCCCACCACTCTGCCTCCGGGGTTCACCATCGGAGCTGTGCTGAAGTGAGTCACTCACACACTTCTGACTCTTACAGTTACTTTGGATGCATTTACTCTTTTCAGGACAATTTCAGTGCACCCGGCACCTCGTGGTCTTCACACGGGTAATCGAATACGTTCTGCTCTTAGATAACCTTTTATGACTCCGAGGCTCCACTTCATGCTTTTGATTCACAGGATGAAGGGTATAGTACAAGGGGCCCAATCCCAGTCTTCGAGAGCTACTGTCCTGCAGCTTTTAGATGCGTCCCTACTCCAGCACAGCCAAATCAAATGGTTTGATTACCTCTTCAGCATGCCATCAAGTTTGGCAAAGGCCTGATAACAAGCCATTCATTTGATTGAGGTGTGTCAGAACAAAGATGCATCTAAAAGCTGCAGGACGGTAACTCTCGGGGACTGGGCACCCCTGGTGTAGTGTGTGCAGTTACACTGTGCCAGTTTAAAATCGATGAAAAACAAGTTATTTCGAGGATTAGGTGTACCAAAGGTGCCACGCAGTGTGCGGAGCACCAGCTCGTCCTTTGTTGGGACAATAAGTCAAATAATGCTTGGGGTCATAGATCGTTGCAGCATTTGTGGTTGTGATCTGTGCGTCTTACAGGAGAGAAAACCCCCACGATGCAGTGGTCCTCCATCCGAGCCATGCAGGGAAGACTCTGGACATGCTGCCAGAGAACAGGTGCAGTCAGAGGGACCTGATCGATGCATTCTTATATCTGCTTACACTTTCCTCACGGCTAACACACTCGACTTCATTTGTGCAGTGTGATTGGCACCAGCTCGCTGCGCCGAGCTGCTCAGCTGAAGAAGAGGTTCCCCCACCTGGACTTCAAAGACATCGTATCCTTCCTGAGAGCAGTCGCGCTGTTCCTGTGTTTATCAGCTGTTTGCACAGAGGAAACCAGCTCCCCATACACACAACTTTCTGCTGTCTCAACACCATAATGGCTAATTAGAAGGACAATAATTACCTGGATGTTACTACACCACAAGCAGCCATAATCTTCTGGGTAAATGATCATTTTCTCACGTGTGGTTACTGTGTAGTGTTAGCGAATACTATTTTTATTACAGACGCTGGAGTGCAGGTCACAAACACTCACAAACTGGTTTTGACTATTGTGTGAACAGAGTCGGGCTAAACAAGTACACACAAAGAGGCCAAGCTAGAGGCTAACATCAGCTGATGTTTAGGAAATCTATCCAGCTGCTAACAGTCCCAAACTGTGATCACACTGCACTTGTGTTGATGATGATGACGGCCATTATCCAGTGGGTTTTGAGTGGGCAGTTTCTGGGTTTGGTGGGCGTTTCCTGAGCTGCAGTGTTCAGCGTGGGAACCTGAATACACGGCTGAAGAAGCTGGATGAGAAGAATGACTTTGCCGCCATTATCCTGGCGGCTGCCGGCCTCAGAAGGATGGGCTGGGAAAGCCGCATCAGCCAGGTACACTGTGTGGTTATATGCAGCATGTGGGTGGCACTTCTAGTCTTACAGTGTGATTCTTTCCCCCTGGTAGATCCTGGAGCCCGACGACTGTATGTATGCTGTGGGACAGGTAGGAACTGCCGAGTGGAAAGGTCAGGAATCCACAGGACAGGTGGTTGTTCATGGCTCCCAATAAGGTGCATGTGTGTTTTTAAGGGGGCCCTGGCAGTGGAGGTTCGGGCCAGAGATGCAGACATCCTAGAGATGGTGTCCATCCTTCATGACCCTGACACTGTGCTGCGCTGCATAGCTGAAAGAGCCTTCCTCAGACGCCTGGTACGTACACACACACACACACACACACACACACACACTTGTGTGAATCTGTGATGACTCTATCATTTATTTGTGTGTTATTTTTGCAGGAGGGTGGCTGTAGTGTCCCAGTGGCTGTGCACACCCAAGTAAAGGACTCCCAGGTAAGAGTGTTAGTGACTGTGGCTCAGCACTGTTATACATCGTGCTCTTGTTAGCTACAGATCCAGCCCTGTACACACTTTATCTGCCACTCGTAGCAGCTGTGGGAGTATTTCCTGCCACTCTGCTGTGTCTCAACAGACTATTGGCACCAAGTGACAAATACTCATATTTTATACTAATGGCCACAAGTATCAATAATAAATGGTAAATAGCGCTTTACTCGTCCCTAAGGACCCCAAAGCGCTTTACACAACCAGTCATCCACCCATTCACACACTGGTGATGGCAGCTACATTGTAGCCACAGCCACCCTGGGGCGCACTGACAGAGGCGAGGCTGCCGGACACTGGCGCCACCGGACCCTCTGACCACCACCAGTAGGCAACGGGTGAAGTGTCTTGCCCAAGGACAAATCGACTGGGACTGTCCAAGCCGGGGCTCGAACCGGCAACCTTCCGATTACAAGGCGAACTCCCAACTCTTGAGCCACGATCGCCCCTAATACACAAGTGATGATATCAAACAGCTGCTATGGTTCCTGCTCAGTTTAACTCATCAAAGAAAACTGCTCTGTTGTATCTGCTGTGGCTTCACAGTTTTAGGTTCTGTTGATGCAGTGGCGTGCTTCAGGTCACAGCTGATGGGCGCTGCATGCTGGGCCTCAGGAGGCTTCTGCAAGATGACTGAACTATAAATGCAGGGATATGATAATCAGAAGTTTAACTGTGACTGATCACTATCCTTAAATCATTAGCAGTCGCATGAATATGGAGACAAACCAAGTCCTGTACTGGTACCTATTTGATTCTGCAGCAGCGGCCCGCTCTCATCTGATTTTAAAAGCTTGTTGTTTGAACGTGTGAGTAACCCGGAGAAATCCTGTATGTTTTTGCAGCTGTACCTGACGGGGGCGGTATACAGTCTGGATGGCTCAAACAGCCTGAAGGAAACCATGCAGGTCAGCATCGCTGTGGGGACCCAGGTAAGAGCTGCGTGCATTGTGTTTCTGCCACGTTACCTTCGTTGCACATAGGAACCTGTTTTCATAATAACGTGCGTTTCTGCCACAGAGCTCAGAAAAGGTGGACGAGCAGGTCCAGCGAGTGGGAGTCACGGCCAACAAGATCCCAGGTAGCGTCCAGGACGAGGCCGAGAAGCTCGGCGTCGACCTGGCCGACTTACTGCTCAGCAAAGGAGCCAAGGAGATCCTGACGGTGGCCCGGCAACTCAATGACGTCAGATAGGTCTTCCTGGCTGACAGCGGGGCTCCAGAGCATGCAGGCAGTCGCAACCTGAGCTCCATCTAATGTTGGTCTGCTGACTGTTTGCTGCATGAGGTCAGGACCTGTGGTCAGGGTTGTAGAAAGCTGCTAAACTGGCTGCTATTATCCGCTCACTGAGAGTCCCCGCTGTCTCGGTTCCTGTGCGTTCTCACGCAGAGAACCTCATGGAACCTGAGCCACGTTCAGTAAGAAACACGCAGTGGCCTTCAGACGTTGTTGTCAACACTTAACAGCACCAGTGCTGGCTGATATCAGTCTGTCAGTACTGCCTTCGTCTAATCATTTGTTCCCAAAGCTCAGACCGTTTCATCCACATCTGCTGTCGTAACTCACACAGCATCTTCTCGTTTCGACGGTGCCAAAGACGAGCGCTGTTCATTAAGGCGGACTGTCTGCAAAATTTCAGTTCACGCTTATCTTCACTTTGGCACACCCATTTGTTGCCATCATGAAAGAAGAGGTGACATCCAGCTGTGGAGGTCTGCTTGCTTCCTCATTAGCAGAGAGAGCATATTTGATCCACACACTGGGCTTCAGGAGTGCGTTCTTTAACACTGGTAGTAATGCACATGTGGCGTGTGTGTGGGTTTTAATATGACTGCAGCTCCAGTGCCTGCACGTTTTCACTGTCCTGCTCTGATTCTTAAAGCATGCACTGTGGTCTTTTGTAGTGCTTTGCTGGCCACAGGGATGCACTGATATCCATACTGTACTCACTGATGTGTGTCAGAGATTGACATTTCTGTTTTCTCACATTAGTCGACGTTCAGTGATGGTGTGATGCGGAGCTGTAAGTTCAAGGAGAATAACAAAACGACACAAAGGAAGCTTCCTGTATGAGCTCTCAGACAGGCCAGTGCATCCCTGCTGGAAGCCGATGATGGGGATGAACTGTGAGCTTCATTCCTGTGAGCGATGCTTGAAGACTCCCCAAAGCTGGACACGCATCATCAACAAGAAAACACACGTGATTAGAAAAGTTCCCAGTTTTTGTCATGATGAAGACTCATGCTGTGGTGACGGCCTTCGTCCTGTTACGTTGTTCTGACTTTCTGGATTTAGATCATTATGTAATATTGACAGTAGATTGATTATTAGAGCACCTCTGTTATATTTATGGAGTCTGTATGTCACGATCACTTTAAGTATCTGAAAGCTGATGAGTTGGTTTGAAGGTTTTACTGATCAGGACTCATCAGCTCACAGACGTCAGGTTAGCGGCACATAGAAGGTTTACGCTGCAACATGCTGTACCCCCCCCCCCCTCCTCATATATCACAATGTGTTAATGATTTTTACTGTGATTGTTTAAGTATTATCTCATTTTGCCTACAAACTGCACACCTGCCTTACATGCAGCAGTCTTCACTCTGCATCATATATCCAGTGTTCATGGAATTCAATGTTCTTTTTCTAGGTTTTTGTTGCATATCTAATTTAAACCTCCTGAGACAATGAGAGGTCATGTTAGCCATATTTGTTTTCAGCTTTAATTTCTTTATAACATAGAAGACTGTTGTACTCAGTAATTTTCCCACAGCGCCGACTGTTCAAAACAAAAGGTCGTCATCAAGAAGCAATAAAGTTACTGTGCTGTGAAAAAGTATTTGCTCCTTCTTATTTTTTTATTATGCACATTTCAGGTCATCAGATACATTTTAATATTAGACAATGATAACTCGAGTAAATGCAAAATGCAGTTTTTAAATGTTACTTTATTAATGGGGAAAAGTAACAAGTTCAGTGTTATCAGCCACGACCAGGTCTTATTAATGTCTCACGTGAAAGGTGACGATCTCACAGAGCGACGTGCTGTGGCCCAATCTAAAGAAACAGCCAAGGAACATGATGACGGACATCTATCAGCCTGACAGGATTTACAGGCCCACCAGCGGCTCACCAAAATTACATTAAGAGTGCGTCAATGAATTATCAAGCAGGTCACAACAGACCCATAACTCCAACGATCTCTCCACTGCATATGTGACGGGGTGGACGGATAGTCCAACATAAAGGCTCGTCTCCCAAAAAACCACCTTGATGATGAATGAATGTTGGACAGAGCACAGAAACAAGTGTTTGGGTGAATGTTGTGTGAAGTGCTCAGAGGAAGAACCAGAACGTTTAACTTTGGGAGAAATTCTGTGCACTGACGAGGCAAAAGCAGAACCTTTGTGGGACACAAACATCTGGAATAAAAGTAACGCAGCATTTCAGAAAAGAGACATCAGAGGTGAGGATCAGAGGATTCCCAACCATTGTTGGATGTTTGGGGTTTTCTTGAATCGCGGATGGGAGCATGGGATGAATTAAACTGGACTCCGATTCTGCATCTGTACTGGGAGCATGCTGTTTTCAGCTGCCCACTGTGAGGAACTGTGACGTGGCCTAAACCTGTAAGCAGCTGTTTTAGAGAAGGACTAGAAACATGTACAACTTTACATGTTGCACTTCACTGTATCCCAGCAACTAAACTCTGAATGAAAGCAGGCGTCAGAGTTTTTACATCTTTACACTGACATATAATTCAATTCAATTTAATTCAATTTTATTTATATAGCGCCAAATCACAACATAAGTCGCCTCAAGGCGCTTCATAGATACAGAGAAAAACCCAACAATCATATGACCCCTATGAGCAGCACTTTGGCGACAGTGGGAAGGAAAAACTCCCTTTTAACAGGAAGAAACCTCCGGCAGAACCAGGCTCAGGGAGGGGCGGGGCCATCTGCTGTGATTGGTTGGGGTGAGAGAAGGAAGACAGGATAAAGACATGCTGTGGAAGAGAGACAGAGGTTAATAACAGATATGATTCAATGCAGAGAGGTCTGTTAATACATAGTGAGTGAGAAAGGTGACTGGAAAGGAAAAACTCAATGCATCATGGGAATCCCCCGGCAGCCTACGTCTATTGCAGCATAACTAAGGGAGGATTCAGGGTCACCTGGTCCAGCCCTAACTATATGCTTTAGAAGCCTAATCTTGAAAGTAGAGATAGTGTCTGTCTCCTGAATCCAAACTGGAAGCTGGTTCCACAGAAGAGGGGCCTGAAAACTGAAGGCTCTGCCTCCCATTCTACTTTTAAATACTCTAGGAACAACAAGTAGGCCTGCAGAGCGAGAGCGAAGTGCTCTAATAGGGTGATATGGTACTACAAGGTCATTAAGATAAGATGGGGCCTGATTATTTAAGACCTTGTATGTGAGGAGCAGGATTTTGAATTCAATTCTGGATTTAACAGGAAGCCAATGAAGGGAAGCCAAAACAGGAGAAATCTGCTCTCTCTTTCTAGTCCCTGTCAGGACTCTTGCTGCAGCATTTTGGATTAGCTGAAGGCTTTTCAGGAGTTTTTTGGACATCCTGATAATAATGAATTACAGTCGTCCAGCCTGGAAGTAATAAATGCATGAACTAGTTTTTCAGCGTCACTCTGAGACAGGATATTTCTAATTTTAGAGATGTTGCGCAAATGGAAGAACGCAGTCTTACATATTTGTTTAATATGTGCATTGAAGGACATGTCCTGGTCAAAAATGACTCCAAGGTTCCTCACAGCGTTACTGGAGGCCAAGGTAATGCCATCCAGAGTAAGAATCTGGTTAGATACCATATTTCTAAGATTTTCAGGGCCGAGTACAATAACCTCAGTTTTATCTGAATTAAGAAGCAGAAAGTTAGCGGCCATCCAGGTCTTTATGTCTTTAAGACATTCCTGCAGTTTAACTAATTGGTGTGTGTTATCTGGCTTCATGGACAGATAGAGCTGGGTGTCATCTGCATAGCAGTGAAAATGTATGCTATGTCTTCTAATGATACTGCCTAAGGGAAGCATGTATAATGTAAACAGAATTGGTCCTAGCACTGAACCCTGTGGAACTCCATAATTAACCTCAGTGTGTGAAGAGGACTCTCCATTTACATGCACAAACTGGAGTCTATTAGATAGATATGATACAAACCACTGCAGTGCAGTACCTGTAATACCTACAAATGTGTAGAAATGAGGACGGGGTGAAGGGCGTGCTAACTGAGAAGGAGGCAAGTATTTCCTACTTGAAATCGGTCTAAAGATGCTAAACCTTCTGTGTGTTGTGAAACATTGGATAATCTCACAATGAGTCCGTTATGAAATTAGTGCCTTTGGCTACTCAAAATATATGTCAGTGATTCCTGAGATTAGGGACAAAACAGGTTTTAATTTTCTAAAATATATTTTTTGATTTTTCAAAAACATATTTACATATAGTTGTTACACAAAGTTGTGGCTGTCTCACCATGTTTTGGTCTCCCAGGTGTAAGATGTTTTAATAATTTATGTTTTTGCTGGAGAAGTGCAAGGTTTTTGTCAACACCATCAGACACAAAGAAATGCAAAAATATATATTTTAAATGAAGTTGTTTCAGCTATTTTGACTATTAGCAGCTTCTCTGTTCTACTGTTTATGCACATATGTTTTCAAACTAATTATACCACATTACCACATAACATTATTAGAGTTACAGTCATACATATTTTCAGAAGCTTGTATTTAATCTCTATAAGAAACAATCATATTTAGCAGCATGCAAATTACACATTTATTGAGAAAGTTGCGTATTTTTATTGGAAGATCATGAGGGAGGAAAATATATGGTTCTCCAAAAGAGAAAAATAAACAAAAACTCCATATTATGGAGTTGACAAGGTACTGACGGTGGTGACACACTAGTAGAAAGCAAGATATTATTTCTTTCAAAATGACCATTAAACCTTAACAACCTTTGTAATATCACAAGACACATCATAACAATTCTGTTTTTGCACACGTCAAGTTCTGCATCTTAATAGTTCACCAGCAAGCAGCTGCCTGCTCCTGATTCCTAAAGTACTCTGTGGTTGTGTTTAGACGCTGCTGGACTTTCTCTCCTTTTGTCTCTGTGCTTGTTTCCAAAACCTTCTCTTCTGCCTTTTTTCTTTCTTTATTTTTCCCTCTTTCACTCTCTTTCTCCATCTTTCCCTTTATGAGAAAGTCTTTCTTCAACTCAGACTGGCTGTAAATTTTTTCTCCTTTTTTGATCGTCCCTGTTCCTTCTCTTTCGTTCCTCTGACAGCTTCCCCTTTGCCATTCTAGCCTGAAATGTACCATCTTGTAATTACTATAATCTTTCTGAACCATATGCATTTATACAGATTAAGGATGAATATTCACAACACAATTATGTATTAAGCAATAATCCAGGTTGAAACTCGGCTGCAGATCCCAAAGTCAAAGGAGCTCTGCGGCATCACTGAGAGTTACAAACTGTCTAAATTCTTTCATCTTTAATAAAATGATCAGTGAGTTAGAAGTTAGCTCGCTGGTTTCCTCCTACATTCCAACATGAATGAAGACAGAAAACTAAACAGCAGTGACGTTTGTAGGGTTACTGAAGTTGGGCTAGCTGCTATATAGTGATGTGCTACGTGATTGCTAACGACACAGCTATGTTAGCATAAACACAGTGAAGCTGGAGGATGAACGCTAACTTTTTTCCACCAGATAAAAGTTAATGCAGCGTTTCTGATGGTTAGGCCAACAGTGATCACTGACTGTTTTTAGGGGCTTGTTCAGATTAAATAGAACAAGATAAAAAGCATTAAAACATTTTAGCAGCACAACAGGCTTAATAAACACAGAGTAGTTTGGGTGCGGAAGCAGGATTCATACATCAGCACTTAAAGACCAGCTCTCGGGGCAGAGATAGCTCAGTAGATGCCACATGATTAGAAGGTTGAATGTTCAAATCCAATGAATAGTGGCTATCCTGGATTGGTAGCTGCCCACTGCATGAATGAGTGAATGGGTTAAATGCAGAGGACTAAGCCTTACAGGATTAATAATGTATACATAAACAATGAGATTCAGGATATGGCAAATTCGATAATATTCGACACATCTGTAAAGCAGAAATATCAGTGAAATACACAGGAAGTAATATAACTGAAATATTAATAAAAATAACTTAATATGAATATGAATGATGAATAGTACACTTTCTGTCAACACCATTAGAAAAAGGGTCAACACCGTCAGACAAAAATCCTGATGGTGTTGACAAAATACCCAACTTTCTCTCAAAACACATGTTTTTCTGACAGAAGCCATCTTGTTTTTCATCAGCTGCTTACGGCCTCTACAGTCTACCTAAATGAAGCTCTTTTCACAAAAACAATAATTAAATCTTGCATTTCATCGACTTTGGTGTTGACGCACTGTGGTTGTGACACAGTTTTAAAGGTGTGTCACAAATGAAATAAAAATAAAAAGACCTCATGGCATGACTATCAAACAGGAAGTGGTAAAGGGGTCCTCAGAGTGTAAGCTGCCCACAATAATTCCCAAGTTTTTTGTACTTTTAAAAAAATCAGATGGTGTTGAGAAAAACTCTGGACATGATTTTAATCACTTAAAAAATAAGTAAAAATAAAATTTCAATTGCATATTTTGATATTATATAAGGTAAATGCTTAGTGACGAGAGCCGTGATGTTTAATTTTACATTACTTTTCTTTTTTTTTTCTGTATTTTAATATTATCACACCTGCTTCGGGAGAATGGATTTTTAAGGTACTGGTAATAAATTGTACCATTTAAAATAAATATATATGTATAAAAAATGCTAAATCATACTTTTGTTGTGTAAACATTGCCTTGGTTTGTCTCTTTGTCAGTTGGGTTAACACTTGTATGCATATTTTTAACCCCCAAAATTGGGTTTTATCTGGCGAACATGTTTTGTCCCTTATCTCAAGAATCACCGACCTATTATATATCTATAATATATTTATAGCCCTGTGATGTTGTATTTGAGCAATTCTCTTTCTCAGATCTCACTTAGTAAAGGCACATTTAATGTTAAAGGCACTTTTCATTCGGATAAATCGTATCACTTTATAATAATGTCACACTATTAATCATTAGTCAGGTATTAGTAAGTTTGTAATTCATGATTTTTATGCCATCACTCTTCCTTAGTATGCCATTTTTAAATACAGACTTATCACTATGACTATAATTATGACTGTGGTTATTGCGAGCAGCGCTGATAGCTGTAAATGCTGTAACAGATTGGCAAACATGCCTGTATTTATGAATGACATACTAAGGAGGAGTCATGACATATATATGATGTATTAAGTGCTTACTAATACCTGACTAATGCTTAATTGTGTGACATTGTCATAAAGTGCTACCGTGTGAGTAGCACCACCGTGCTATTGCTACCACCGTATGAGAGCTCAGCGGCATTATTAAATAAATAAATTCAATTCAAAAGTAACTTTGACATTTTTGGTGTCTTCGGTGCACAAGAAGGTAAACTTGGTCCATCCTGATTGAAACGCTGTGACCGGCTCAGTTTGTCCACACGTTCCAAATTCTGTTTGGCAGTTTTTGAACGTTTGGGTGTAAAAGCAGCCACGTTCAGTCTAGTCCCTGAGGCTCTCTGTCTTTCACCTGTTAGATGACTTTCTACATGTTGATCTTCCGCTCGGTATTTCTGCTGTTGTGCCAAAAAGGGATTTTAGGTATTTGCCTACAAACGACTGCCCATATTTAAACTGCTGTGAATGACTTATTAGACTACAGTCTGTCAAACGTGTATCCTAGGAGGGACGTCAAGTTATTCTGTGACTTAATATTTACCTGGTAGCACTTGACAATAATGTCACACCTGTAAGGTGCTGTTTTCATTCACTGACGATGTGAATGTAAGTCCAGAGCGCAGCGTCTAAGACACATTTCACTCAGAGCTCCAAATGGATACCTGCTGGTGGTGCGAGAACAAACGAACAAAAACCTCCCGATATATTATCTTGGAAACATAAACAGTGCCATTCTGTGGTGTCTACATTTCGTGGGAGTTTGCTGTGGAAGATTTGGGTTTGACGGAAAAGCGGCAGGATTAGTCCCTAGGATGTAGGATGTGATCCGAAGGGCCAGCTCTGTTCTGCCCTCTGGACCCAGTGGAGGTGGTGAGTGACAGGAGAACGGCGGCTAAGCTGTCATCCCTG
>NW_024582589.1:193964-214142 GCF_018398535.1 Haplochromis burtoni | reverse complement strand
CTTATCTTATCTTATCTTATCTTATCTTATCTTATCTTATCTTATCTTATCTTATCTTATCTTATCTTATCTTATCTTATCTTATCTTATCCTGTGTTGTGTTGATAAAGAAAGTGAACCAGGCTAACAGCATCAGAATCAGCACATTTAGACAAAATCGAATGTACCGCATGTTATGTTCACATTTAATGGGACAACACAGTTTTAATCTTCCGCTCTGTGGTCACTCGACTTGCGTGATGACACCCTGAGCAGCTTTTCTTCCTCACATCCCCTCGTCCAATCAAACTCCAGGCGTCCATACCGGGTCTTTCCGCAGAGCTGTGCAGTGACAAAGTTGTGCTGGGAACCCACTGGAATGATACGGTAGAAGCAACCGCCGGCTGTCTCTACGGTGTCTTTCAGCTCGATTTTCTGAACCACCCTCTGATGTGCTGCTGCCAGCTGAGGTTGAGGTGGGGGAATATCTGCCACGAGCTGCACGTCAGTAGCAAATGTGTGTGCGTGCTCTGGAATGTGTAAACGTGCTGCCCGTGCAGACTGGAATCCATGCAGAGAGATGAGTTTGTACAGGTTGTTTCTCCACTCGGCCATGCTTGGTCCCGAGGTTTGGAGCAGCTGTGTGGAGCACTGAATATGAGCAGCGGACACTGTACTATTAAATGTTGGGTCACCACCCAAGTCACTGCTTAGACTTCCCCCCAGACAAGTGGCCTGGACTATGGAGCATGAGGGCACATCGGCAGGGGAGCTGTACAGTCCACCTTTCAACCCGCTCTCAGCAGCATTAGTCTGAAGTGTAGAGGAGCAGGACTGTGGGTTAGGATGGTGCTCAGAGGGGACACAGAGTTTTCCAAGATGTGGCAAGTTGTTTTTGAAGACTTTGGACTTCTTGTAGAGGGCCAGCACTCTGTTATCGAGGCCAGCCTGCACATGGTTAGCTATGCTGTCGAATTTGTGTGAGAAAAGGAGGAACCTTTGATCCTTGATTGGTGACGGTTCTGGTTGTGGTTGAGGATCCTCTGGAGCCAGCAGTGGAGAGTAGGTTTCATTTTGCAGCTCTACGAACATGAAAAGGGCCATAAAATGGTTAAAAAGGTTTTCATGACCACATTAGCTGTTCCTATTTCAACTGCACAAAACACAACTAGTCCCCCAGAGCTATGGAGTGAGGGCCTTCTGGGGGTGCCCAGTGTTGACTTCTGCTAGAGCCACATGAGTTTAAGTCTCCACACTGAACATTATTCTTGTTTCCTTTGATTGGTAAACCTCTGCTCATGTTTACGTTTCTCAAGCTCTTTGTTTTTTTCATACCTTTTCCAGCCGTCTTAAGATTTGATGCTGCTGTATCAAATTTTTAAACATTTGGTTTTCTTTCCACGTTCGATTGGAAATACAAAATGCATTTATGAAATCTTCAAATCACTGTATCCTAGATTTATTCACATTTTACACAGAATCCATCTTAGGTTGGTTTAATAACAGTAAAAATGATCAATATTTGTCCCTGTAAAACTCTACCTTACCTGGTCGTTCTGTTCTGCCTCTTTTCTCCTGCTCACTCTCTTTCCTCTGAACACATCACAGTCAACACAAAACAACTAATATCAGCCAACGAGTGACGTTTGTTGGAGTGAAGGCCCGTCAGCGTCTCTACCACCTCAGACGCTTGAGAGACTTCCAACTGCCCTCCAAGGTGCTCAGGAACTTTTACTCCTGCACCATAGAGAGCATCCTGACGGGAAACATCTTAACCTGGTTCGGGAACAGCACCATGCAGGACAGACGAGCTCTACAGAGGGTTGTGCGGTCAGCTGAGCGCACCATCCGCTCCGAGCTCCCTGACCTGCACTCAATCTACAGCAGGCGGTGCTGGACCAAGGCCAGGAAGATCGTGAAGGACCTCAGCCATCCCAACAACAGACTGTTCTCTCTGTTGAGGTCAGGAAAGCGATTCCGCTCCCTGAAGACCAACACAGAGAGACTGAGGAGGAGCTTCTTCCCGCAGGCGATACGGTCTCTCAATCACACCACCACACAGTACTGACCCACACATATGGTTCTTACACACACACTGGACATTCTGGACATTGTTTTCACTTCATCACTTAATCACTTTAAGCATATTTGCACTGCAGAAGACATAATGTGGATTGCACAACACTGGACATTATATTCTTCATTTCCAGTTAATACTTGTACAGCTGCTGTTATTGTGTATATATATTTATTTATATTTCTTCATACATTCTTATATAGTTCTATATTGTGTATTTTGTTGTACAGTTATTTTATTTTCAACTTTAATTTATATATTTTATCTTATTCTTCCCAGTTAAATTTACCCTTCATTCTAATTTGTGTTGTACAGTTATTTCATTTTTAACCTTAATTTATATTTTATTCCTTCCTAGTTAAATTTACCCTTTTTAATTTTTCATATTTATTTCCTATCTTATTCATAGCCTTTTCCTTTTTTGTTTTCTTTAGGTCACGAGCAGTTGTCCAAGCATTTCACTGCATATCGTACTGTGTATGACTGTGTACGACTGTGTACGACTGTGTACGTGACAAATAAAATTTGAATTTGAATTTATTTTGAATTTGATGTTCACAGAAGTATTGCTGACTTCTGATACTTCTGACGGGGAATCATTTTCTCAACGTACTTTTCTTGTTTGGTCGGGCTGCCCCTCGTCCTTCCTCTCGCTCACATCATTCACTGCGAATGAAAACTGACTGTAAGGAAGCTGCCATAGTAACACATTAATAATAGATGGTATATAAAACATGGACGGAGCTTCTGGGTGGGACAAATGAAGCCAGTGTGGAAATGATTAAGCCTGCAATCTTTGTGAGGTAACAGCTGTGAAGAAAAGCAGTCTGCTTCTACAGAAGACTCTGTGAAACAGGTTTCTATCTCAGCCTCAGTGATCACTGTCCGCCTGAATACACATATGAACTATTTTTAATAAAACTTGGACTTACTATGTTAGCAGCTCATGATTAACAACCCAACCAGCCGGGATGTGGTCTCACAGTCAGACTTGCCCCTCCTCGTCACATCCTGGTTTTGTAACCAGGATGGTGGAGGCAGGAACACTCCTCTCTCAGGGATTTGGACTTCAGAAATAGTGTCGTGGTCGCTTTTAAACAGTTTAACATAGAAAAGTCGTTTCCCTCAGTTGAAACTGTATCGTAGAAACTGAGATTTGCAGTGTTATATTGACAAATGTAACAGAAAAACACACTTTTACTAGAATCTGGACTTAAACTGCGTCCATGTAGGAAACAGCTAGCAGTGATGTAGAGACCACAGGAAGTCAGTGACATCACAAATGACTGTGAGCAAAAAAGCGTGTGTCCTGAGATAAGTTTGAGTGATGGCTTAGACGTCATATAAACGGACGCAGCCTCTGATGTCACCTACGCGTGCAGGTTAGTCAGACCTCCAGCTGACTGTTTAGCCGTCGTTCTCTGACGTCACATGAAACTCAGGTTGAAACTGAGGGATTCTGCATGCTCGTGGGCTAGCGGCGTGTCAATGCCAAGATAGGCCTGAAACATAGCCATCATGCTCTGTGACTCTACTGGGGACAATAATTACCAAAAGAACAAGGACTGTTTGAACAGGAAAGCCATTACCGAGGCTCCAAAGCGAGTGTGGCTGGTTTTCCATAGACTTCTCTTCTTTTACATCCAGAGGACTCGCCCTCTGGTGGCCATTAGGGAGAATGCAGCTTTAAACGTGCTCAGCAAACATTTGCATTCATATTTTTGGTCAAAGCAATAAGGACACAGTTCCCCTCTAATTAAACTGACTTTGAATGGATTTTACTCAAAAGAACAATGTAATCATGTCAATTGAAAAATACTTGACAGTAGGCAGGTTAGAATAACACGTGGTCTTTACTGGAAACAAAGAAATAATTATACTGCAAGTAAATTTCAAACAGTTTAGTTCCAGGCCATATTATATAGTATTACCATATTTTAAAGTTAATTTATTGTGGGGATACTTTAAGCATCTCTGAATATTAGGGACCTGCCCCCAAAATATATATTTCAAATACTGCTGTGTACCTTTGGGAATGACTTCATGGAGCTCCATTTCTGTCTTCAGCTCTCTCACAGGCTTGCTTTTCTTCTCATCACAGGAAGTTGGTCTAGATTTCAAATAAGCACACCTGAATTCAGTAATTCATGATGTACACGATTACCACGAGATGTTCTGAATGACTTTTGAACACTCACAGGAGGTCCGGAGCGTTTGTTGGATCATCTGCTTGCTTCTGAGGCGCCACACTAGCGTCCTCAGAGGGTTTCGGCCGTTCGTTCACAGGACTCACAGTCTGGATAAACTTCTCCATCTCGTCTTTTCCATTTTCTTTCTTCACATCAGTTTTTTTCTTTTTCATCGCCTCCAGCTTCTCTTGAGGTTTTCCAGCTTCCTTTTCTGTCTTCTTCTCTGTTTCTTCTTCCTTCGTGTCCTCACGTCCTTGCCAGTCACGTCCTTTGAACATTTGAACACAAACACGTGATGGAACTAACAGCAGTGTTCAAAACCACCATGATGCATTCTTTAAATGGGACCTACTCTCTTCCCCACCTTTCATATCCCATTACAGTGGTGGATGCTCCTGATAATCATGGCCTTGTCTGAAGCAGTGACACAGCGATCGCCATGAGTCCAAATCTCATGCTGTACACACTGTGAGAGAGCCGAGACGCTACAGCCTCCCCACCAAGGGAAAACCACCAAAGTGCGGGTGATGGGAACCAGCTCTGTGACTGTTGGGGGAAAACTCTGTAAAAAACCCAGGAGAAATAAAGACACAATGAGACAAGGTTTCTTTTTATGCTTTAACGTGAACACGGGTGAGCTGCTGAGAACAACTCACGTCGTGAACAGAGGCTTGGCACTTTTTATAGGAAAGACAGTGAGAACAGGATAAGAAAATAATAAACAGATAAAATAAACAACTCCATATGCTAGTCTCGTCAGCAGAGAGCTGGGAGAAAGCTGTGAGAGATAAAACAATCTAAAACAATATGTCCCAAAACAATATGTCTTCGCTGGGAAAGTCTAAAAGGATAATTCTAAACTAATCTAACCATAGACAAAGGGCATCTTTGTACATTTAAAAGAAGGTAAAGAAACATAGAATCATTTTCCACTAACAGTGACCAATCACACTCAGCTGACGCCTTTAAAGTTTGCTGTATCCAGACAAAGTCAGTCTGTGATTGGATGAATGTGTCTGTTGGCAGTTACATGAATTCAGCGATTAACTGTTTAATATGCACAGAAACACAGTTATTGACACAGTTATTCACAAACCCACCCCAGTCTCAGCGTGACTGCAGACAGCGCTGACTGTGAGCACACAAGCCCCGCCCAGTCTCTGCTAGTATATTCTGTTGGTGAGGGGCAGCCAATCAGAGGAGGTTAGCTTAAAGACAGCAGAGCTTTTTGTAGACAGCCGGGCGAACTGAGAGACTGCAGGCCTAGAATAACACAAATGAGGATTATTTCGACCTGCGACTCATGCTAAGCTCTCGTACTCTGGCAGAATTCAAGACAGACTTTTAATTCATTTGAAAGCCTGATGCTTAGCCTCGTCCACCCCAGCTGTGAAACTCAGAAACCAGTCTTACTTGTTATCATCTATCGTCCACCTGGGCCTTACACAGAGTTTCTGTCTGATTTCTCAGACTTTATATCTAATTTAGTTCTGAACTCAGATAAAATAATTATTGTGGGTGATTTTAACATCCATGTAGATGATAAAAATGACAGCCTCAACATGGCATTTAATCTGTTATTAGACTCAATTGGCTTCTCTCAAAATGTAAAAGAACCCACCCACCACTTTAATCACACTCTAGATCTTGTTTTAACATATGGCATAGAAACTGAACATTTAACAGTGTTTCCTGAAAACCCTCTCCTGTCTGATCATTTCCTGATAACATTTACTATTTACAATAATTGATTACACAGCGGTGGAGAGTAGACTTTATCAAAGTAGATGTCTTTCTGAAAGCGCTGTAACTAAGTTTAAGAATATAATCCACCCACTGTTATCATCTTCAATGCCCTGTACCAACATAGAGCAGAGCAGCTATCTGAACGCTGACCTCCAACAGAGGTCGATTATCTTGTTAATAATTTCACCTCCTCACTACGTACGACTCTGGATACTGTAGCTCCTGTGAAAACTAAGGTCTCTAATCAGAAGTACCTGACTCCGTGGTATAATTCTCAAACACGTAGCCTAAAGCAGATGACTCGTAAGCTGGAGAGGAAATGGCGTGTCACAAATTAGAGGATCATCATTTAGCCTGGAGAAATAGTTTGCTGCTTTATAAGAAAGCCCTCCGCAAAGCCAGAACATCTTACTATTCATCACTGATTGAAGAAAATAAGAACAACCCCAGGTTTCTCTTCAGCACTGTAGCCAGGCTGACAAAATATCTTTTCTCTTTTGGTCTCCCCTTTTTGTTAAATCCAGAATTGAATTCAAAATCCTGCTCCTCACATACAAGGTCTTAAATAATCAGGCCCCATCTTATCTTAATGACCTTGTAGTACCATATCACCCTATTAGAGCACTTCGCTCTCACACTGCAGGCCTACTTGTTGTTCCTAGAGTATTAGTATGGGAAAGACCTCAGATACTTGAAATGTGCAATTCACTTGTATTTTTATTTTCTATTTATTCTATTATCCCTTGTATATTTTATTTATATATGTTGTGTTGTGTGTGTGTGTTGTGTGTGTGTGTGTGTGTGTGTGTGTGTGTGTGTGTGTGTGTGTGTGTGTTGTATAAATAATGATTCTGTGACTTCTGTGGTGCTGTGCTTTGGAAACCGAATTTCCCAGAGGAACCCACCCGAGGAGTAATAAAGTTCTATCTTATCTTAAAAGTAGAATGGGAGGCAGAGCCTTCAGTTTTCAGGCCCTCTTCTGTCCAAGCATGTCTTTCCTGTCTTCCTTCTCTCACCCCAACCAATCACAGCAGATGGCCCCGCCCCTCCCTGAGCCTGGTTCTACCGGAGGTTTCTTCCTGTTAAAAGGGAGTTTTTCCTTCCCACTGTCACCAAAGTGCTGCTCATAGGGGGTCATATGATTGTTGGGTTTTTCTCTGTATGTATTATTGTACGGTCGACCTCACAATATAAAGCACCTTGCGGCGACTGTTGTTGGTGCTATATAAATAAAATTGACTTTAATTGAATCTAAGAAAGAAAAAAACGCCGGCCTTAGTGAGCACGAGGCCATAAAGATTTTGATGAAGGTATTTTAGGGAAAGTCCCAGAGTGACCAACACTTTAACTGTGAGGCGAATGTACAGGACGGTCTGCATGTACAGTATTTTCTTGTTTTTCTATAATTACAGTACTGTGCAAATTCATGAGCTGGACATCATTTTTTCTCTCGCAGCCTCTATTGATCACATAAGTATTACAGGAAAAAAACAAAAGTGGCACCAATGTGTCAATATATACGAGCCTAAACGGATTTAAGAGCCAGCAGTCTTCAGTCAGATTTGCTGGTTATGAACAATCAATCTTCACAAAACGATTAGGTATTGATTTTTATTTGACTCATTCTCCTTTACAGTAACTGCATCAAATCAATCAAGTCAAACAGACAATAACTTGCACACATGTAGCAAAACTTCAGTTATGGAGAAAAATTATGCTTCTCTTTCAGCTTCCATCAGAACAAAACACAAAGGATCATCGTTCAGTTGTAGGCTGACGCTCACACACGAATCACTATGAAAATATTACAGCCGTTAAAAAGCACAGCTGCTCTTTATCCTTCAGCACGAGACAGAGACACACACACACAGACACACACACACACACGCACTCGCACACACACGCACTCACACACGCACACACGCACTCGCACACACACGCACTCACACACGCACACACGCACACACACACACACACGCACAGTTTAAATTACAGGCCAACATTTCTTTAAATTAAGTGCTGTACACATCTGGTGATATAATCAGACAATAAATAAAGAGTAAAGGAACACCATGGCTTCTTCCTCGTCACTTTTAACACAGATTAAGACTTTATGTTGCTCCTGAATGTTGGACATTTATTAAACAGGAAGAAACTTTCACATTCGTGTGGGAGCAGTGACTCTTCCCTCACACATTTGCATCTGTGACCACTGTGCAGTGACTGAATTCAGCAATGCTACAAGTGCTTAGCGGGTCTGATGTGAGGTTTTCACTGCATGGACTGACTCGAGCATCGCGTCGTGTCGCCGCTGCTGTGTTCCTCCTGACTGATGCTTCTCACTGAGAGGTTTCATTGCAGACTGGTCATACGGTTTTTACAACGCAGATGTGTTCCTGCAGCTTCTTTCTTTACTCTGAGAGCAAAATTCATTGTTAGCTCTTCATAATTTACAGTTTGACAGAAATGCTAGTCAATCAGGGATTATCCCGGTTTAAAAATCTGAAAGTGATACAGCTTACAAAACAGAAACAGTTTAGAACAAGTCAAGCTTATAACAGGTTATTAAATCACCAAATGCTGTTATTAGTCTTGAATTCTCTTTATCCACCGTACTGGTTTCAGCTGCTTTTACCTGTGATGTGAGTGGAGCTCTGTTGTCTGTAGCAGACATGGCAGCCGTGCAGCTGGAGTGCAGGGAACGGCTACACTTGCCAGCTGTGCCAAACTGCTTCTTTAAAGGAGCAGTTCTTCTAAACGTTGGTTGAGTCTAAGCTGAACTCTCCGCACACACGTTTCTACACAGCGACCCTTTAAAATGATCAGCGCTGAGAAGCCTTTTTTCAAACTGTGGCGCTGGTGATGAACACCATGATGCTGTATGTGAACGCAGCCTTAGCTCTCGTGTTAGCAATGGAAGCTGCTCTGCACTTGGAACAACGCAGACTACTTTGCTAGTATGCACGAAGACGCCAGCATTACATTGCAGTGGGAACTCATTTTGCATTGGCAGCATGAGCCAGGATTCCCCAAACGCAGCGGGATAAAAGAGCAGATGTGTGAATACGTCGTTTCTGCTACAGCTGCTGATGGCAGTTGGTACATCAGTTTAATCTTAGACAGGGGCAACATCACAGTCAATCAGTGGAACAGTTTTCAAACCACACACACACTGTGTGTGTCTTAAATGTAGTCAACACCTGAGATACAGAGCATAAGTTCTTGCATGCTGTTAGAAATGATACCTGTTTTTATTATTTTTGCTTGTAACAATAAAGGCTTATAAATAAATACAAATAAAAGTGGAAGACGTTTCTGATCGCTGAGAGCGTCTGAACAACAAACTGCTGCTGGACCAGAATTAAGAAGCTACTTTGTGATTGTCGGTATTGCAGGTCGTGACGTTGCTGCAGAGACACCGCTGTCCTCAGTGTGCTACATATGGAGACGACAGTGGGGGGATGCATTGTACGGGGGCATCGGGAGGGTGTGACGAAGACTACGAGCTGTGGCGTAAACGTTCTACCTCAGCTGGTGACGTGGCAGCGGCAGGACACGGGACGCCAACTCCATGAAAGCTCCAATAACACTACGCTGTTGTTCTGATCGGGAGCTCTGTGGTTACAAACCCACAGTCTCATGAAATTTTGAGAAACTCCACTGCAGAACAAAAAGTGTTCAGGATCCTTCACATGTGTTTACATAAAGCCATGTTTTTAATGATGTTGTTTATTGTAAAGTTAGAATAAAACAGTATGTGATGCCTTTCTTTGCCCCATTCAAGGGGAAATCTTTGGACTTACTGTAAATGGAGGTGGTCAGTCTACTGTAACTAATCTTTTGTCCTGTCCAAATGTAATACTACAAAAACATCGGCGTGTTTAAAACTGATTGTAATTTCACGCTTTGAGCAAAAACATTTACACCTATAGCCAGAATGCTACTGCGTGCTAACGTCACAACTCAATAGATCAAATTCTGAGTCTTCACTAAAATCAATCAAACGTAATTTTTAATAGAGAACCGCCGTCTTATGATCCTGATGCGTTTCCTGAGACTGGGTGGGTGACATCTGAGCGTGCTTAATGTTGAGCGAACACACGCTGCCAAACGTTGTCACCTGGGGCAGAGAGCCGAGGCGCTCTCTGCTGACGGGCTGAAAGTTCCAGTATTTGGAGGAAGGGCGGGGGTGGGGCGGCGGTGCCACTGCAGTCCGAGTGTGTACATCATCAGGTTAAGAGGGTCTGCTCAGGCCGTCATTCTTGCAGGAGCGTCTCCCTCCAGTCAAAGCTGTGGTTTGGCCCATGTGTGAGGGGGAGGATGGGAGGGTCCGCTAACTGCCACACCCCCGTGTCCCCCTGCTCCTCGCAGGAGCAAAAGCCCAGGTAAGGGATCTGAGGAGCAAGCAGAGCAAAGGAAACGTGACTCGGAGAGTAGATTAAAGATGACGGCGGTCCAACACAAAAACTTTGTAACATTTTCATTATCGTTTCCTGGATTTTCCCGTGTTTCCAAATTGAGCGCTCCTCATTTAACCTCCAACAGGAAGGAAGCCACGACTTCATAGATATTATGTTACAAGACTTTGTTTTATGTGTACTCACACTAACAGAGCACGTGACGTGAATGTGGGAAATACAAGGATAATAATCTTTGTATCATTTCTTTGTATTTAACAAAAACACATATTACTGTTTCATTAATTATTTATAAAGAATATTTTTTGATCCTTTTAAGTTTCCACTTTAATGCAAACTGATTTATTTATTTCCTATTTTTTGACATCATCAGCTGTTTTATACTTCACAGTGTCATCCAGCAGAGCGCAGCACAGTCAGTGTGAGTATGAGAAGCAGTTAATGACCCTCAGTGAACATCAACAGGAACATGAACTGCAGCGTGGACAGATCCTGTACTGTGATGGCACAAAGCTACGGCAGCGTTTAGTTTACCGTTGCTAAAAACACATAAAACTGCTTTTTTGTTCCGTTTAATTGAAAAGGGAAACCAAAGTAAAACCAGAGGGGAACGCACGCACTTCACTTTTTGACTTTGCGTTATCTGTTGTCATTTGGGCATTTCCAATCTTCCGCAGCCATGTTTGGTTTGACTGTTTCACATTAACACCCTGGATAAACACTAAAGCCTCAGTGACGTGAGACACATCAACTCATTTCCCCCCAATGAGCCACCCAGAGAACAAACGTTATCTAAAGAGGAAGTTTAGTCTGGTAGGAACCCACAAACATGATGGTAGAAACTGTGCACATGAGAGCTTCCAGTCGCTTCCCTGCTTTTCAAGTCGGGTCAGAGAGCTGAGCATGAGCGAGCTGGGCACTAAAAACAATTAAGAGTAAATGCACATGTTCCTTATTTAAACTGAAACCATGATAGACAGTAGGGCTCGTGTTTGTTCATCACATGATTTCAGAAATGTCCCGTTCACAGTTTGTTATTGTCTGATCCTCCAAAACCCGTCAAAGAAATACAGCTTTGACTGTGTTTCCCTCTATACAGTGAACGCACCCCTGTTTTTGCACAAATGGGCTGGATGAGAGGAGGCTGGGAAGCCAGACGGAAGCAGTGACGGATGGGCAGAAAGGTGGAATGTAACAAAGACAATAAAACAGATGCACCAGATGAAAAGAGGTGTGTGAGCGGACCTTTCGGACGACTTGGATGAAGTCCTTGGCGCTCTGTGGGCTGCGGCCCTGCAGCTGGCGCGTGCAGGCCTCTAAGGAAGAAGCGTGGGCTACAATCAGCACGTTGTTTCCTACGGAGAGTGGAAACCCAGGCGGGATGCACAAAGACATGAACATGCTGATCTTTAAACATTCCACATCTGCAGCAGCTCTGCTGTGTGTCTCTTACCACTGTTTTTGCAGTCTGACAGGATGTCTTTGGTTACTTGATAGCTCCGACTCATGTAGTTCTCGTAGGACTCGGACACAGTGAGCTTGCTGACTGGGATCAGAGGTCTGCATTGAGATAAATAATTAGTGAAACATGTTAGGCAGTGGTAAGTGTCTTCTTTGTGCCTTTGAGTGGGCGTGGACTGCAGTTTGGGAGACGGAGTAAGACTCGCTCTGGATCCTTCAGTCCATCAGGACTACAGAGGAGATCTCTGCAGGCCAGGCAGACATACACAGGGTTCCTGCTGGCGTGTTACAAACCCTGCTGCTCCTGCTTCAACCCCCCAAAAGTTGGGACTCAGTGTAAAATCCGTAAAAGCAGAATGCAACGATTAGCAAACCTCTTAATCCTGTACAGTATTTTAATCACAACAGAAGTCCAATGCTTACACTAAGACATTTTCTATTTTATGGAAAATATTAGCTCATTTTATCCCAAAAGACGGCCTTGTAGGTTTACAGTTGTGCCATACTCCTTCCATTTCTGAATGATGGCTTGAACAGTGGGATGTTCAAGGCATGTTCTCTCAGACAAGCTCTGAGGCCGTCACAGAGCAGCTGTATCTGTACTGACATTAGATTACACACAGTCCAATAAAATTGATTCATGTTTGTGGCTGTAATGTGACAAAATGTGGGAAAGTTCAAGGGGGCCCAATACTTTTGCAAGCCACTGTATATCATCTACAGAAAGATTCAGAGAATCTGGAGCAGCGGCTGTGCACAAGGCTGAATATCACGAATGCAAACAGTCACGACTCTGTGCACGGGTTCAAGAACACTTCCAGAACACAGCCCGCTGTGCCACGCAGGCAGGTTAAAGCTGTGTCGCACACATCATCTCTGGACCCAAGCTCATTCAACATGGACCGACGGAAGATGGAAAACTGCTCTGTGATCAGACAAATCAAACATTTGTAACGTCCTGTGGACTAAAGAGCAGCGGCTGGCTTGTTATCACGTAGTTCAAAAGTCTCCACCTCTGATGGGATGAAGGAGATGGTGGAACGACACAGCAACATGTGCTGCCATCCCGACCGTGTCCTTTCCAGGGAAGAACCGTCCATATTTCTGTGAAACCACACAGAGTTACGACAGTGCGGCTTCACAGTACAAGAGTGTTGAACTGGCCTGCAGACCACCAGCGGAAACATTGAGAACATGGTAAATGGACTGATTCTTATACAGCGCTTTTCTACTCTCCCGGAGTACTCAAAGCGCTCTATACAACACGCCACATTCACCCAGTCACACCCATTCTCACAAGCACTACCTCTGTACTGAGTGCTTTCTAACTACACTCATACACATTCATACTCCGATGGATGCATTGGAGAGCAACTTGGGGTTAGTATCTTGCCCAAGGATACTTGGCATGCAGACTGGAGGAGCCTGGGATCGAACCTCCAACCTTCCGATCAGTAGGTAACCTGCTCTACCTCCTGAGCTACAGCCACCCACATCATGAAACAAAGAAGACGACATGACCGAGGAGAGTCGAGCAGCTACGATCCTCTGTGAGACCACAGCGGGACAACCTCGGCCACAGGTCCAGCAGCTGCTCTCCTCACGTCCAAACATTTATGGACTGCTGTTAGAAGAGTTGCTGCCCAGCTACAGCCAGGACACGTTGCTGCCATTAAATAAAATATGAGCTAATATTATTCTTCAAATGGTCCTTTCTCTTTTCTAACATCTGATATATTTTCTGCGCTCTACTGTGAGTGAAATACAGTTCATGGTAAATGGACTGACTCTGATACAGAGCTTCTCTCTCGCTTCATACAACACATTCACACTTGGCGTTAGTATATTTGTAGATTAGAGGGATGCAGACTGGCAGGGATCGAACCACCAACCTTCCCATCATCACATGACCAGCATTCATACCATTGTTTTCTGTGTGGATTTATATTTACAGTTGTATAGATACGTCTTAGTTTCTCTCCGTATTAGAGGTGTGAAATATGCAACTCTAACACGGCACAGTTAGCATCCAAAGTCCCCACACAAGCAAAAGCCGCTGCTCGGCAGTCATCACCTGTAAGTTGTGTCAACACTGAAGTGTGCAACAGCCAGGTCGGTGGGAGGTATCCACGCAGGCATCGAGCTCCCAGACACCCACTTGGTCCATTCGAAAAGCCCCGGCTCCACTCGCACCTTCAGCTTGCTGTCCTGCTGTAAACCTGTTCGCACAAACCAAATGTCGTAGATAAAAAAAAGAAACGCACTATCTCGATGTGTCGGCGCGACCGCTGGTGCACAGGCCAGACCCGTTTTTACCTTTCAGGATGTTCTGTGCAGTCTGAACACATCGCAGAGCGGGAGAGCAGTACACAAAGTCTATGGCTGTGTTGCTCTCTAACAGGGCTTCACCTGGAGAAGAAAGCAAAGCACAAGTGCAAAAACAAAAATGTCAGCCTGCTCATCAGCAGCAGGTGCTTTACACCATTCACATCTGCACCAGTCACGTACCCACAAGCCGGGCCTGGGTGGATCCAAACACAGTAATGGGAGCATCCATGTCATAGTCTCTCTGTCCTCCCCACAGAGGCAGACTGGGAGGCATGTTCAGGTTGGAACGTACGTATCTACCTGCAGAGGCGGGGAGAAAAGTACCGCTGCATGTCCAAACCTCACCGTGAGACGCACAAAGACAGTAATGAAGGTGTGTGGACGTGCTCACCTTTACTATCTGAGCAGAGGGAGAGCCAGTGTTTGCCAAAGACCACATCCATCCTCTCACCGTGGCGGCACACGAAAAGAGTCCGCTTGGGTTGCCGAGAGTGACCCCCGCTGATCCGCAGAACCTGCTGAACATCCGAGTAACAGGGCGCTTGAACATTTGGACAGATAACAGCAACATTTAGTGCGCAGTTCACAGGTTGAGTACCTGCATTGGATGACAGATGAGACTAAGGGACGGCGTGTCCCCAGGACTTGTGCTATCGGGACGGCGGCTGTCCAACAGTCCATCGAACAGGCCTCTGTCTTTACTGCCCTTGTCACTGGCCTCACAGCTGAAGAACGAGTGGGAGCTGTGGTTGGTGGAAAAACACTGTCACTGTAAATCTGGTGCTACGCAAATAAAATGGAATTGAACTGAACTGAGAGACGTGCGTGATGTGAACCTTTAAATATTCTGATTGTTTCTTTGGATCCTGAGAAGTAAGGTTAACGTTGCCATATCGAAACACAGTGAGGCAGGGCGTGGTCTGCGATGCCGCTGCAGGTGAGATGGATGCACCTGGGCGGCATCTGCAATCATGCTTAAAATCTGTGCTCTGTCTGAGTCAGTGCTGTTGTAGTCGATGTGGATATCAAGCTGTGAGCTGTAAAGCTGCAGCCGAGTTTGTGAACAGCAACTGTGTGTGGCCAATAAAGTGTGTAAGACGCTGAAAAGCACGAACATGTGGACGGGTCCGCCGTGGTTTTGTTACGCACAGATTCTTTGGTTTGGGCTAGCTGCAGACGCACTGTGCAAAGCCTACAGTCATCAGTGAATGTGCACGCTCATAAATATTCAGCAGCAACGTTCCTCGTGTGCTACACTTACGCATGAAACACCCAGGTGTCAGATTCATCCGCCAGGCTCACATAGTTCTCAGGCAGCAGGCCGGACAGCCCGGTGGCGAGCGAGGTCCCGTACACCCAGCCCTCGCTGGTACTGTTCTGATCCACGGGAGACATAAAGACGAAATCCCCGGGAACCAGCTCCAGCTCATCGTCGTTCTGTGGCACGTAGGGGTACATCACCCTCAGGGTCTGCATCGGCCAATCACAGACAAGCAGAACATACAGACATCACTACTCAATAGCTGTCCTCAGTGTGTGCAGTTCTGGAGCATGCGGGGTTTAGTCTGAATATCAGCTACCTCGTGGTTAGCAAAACGAATGTCCCGGGAGAACAGAACAGCCAGCCAATCACATCCCAGCTTCACTTCAATGCCCTTAGCGAGCTTCTCTAGTGAGGGGAGGTGATCACTGGGGAAGTTGTAGGCTAGAGTTACATGGAGCTGCTTCTTGTGAGGCTCCACGTGGACTTCTGACAGAGACAGAGGGACAGGAGACATGTCACACAGGGACTGCTTTCAGAACAAAGGCGCGCTTTGCTTTCAATCTGAAGAAACCTGTGTCTATTTTTTTCTTTAATGCTAAACAACCAAAATATAACAGAGCATCTGCTCTGATAAGATGTGGGCGCGTCGCTGTACTCGGAGTGACAGAATGAGCGAGGCCTTCAATAAGCTGTTAAGAACGCTGTTCACAACAAGCACAAAGGCAGTCAGCATGCATTACTCTGTGACAACAGTGAAGTGATGCTGACAGACGGTGACACACTGTGAAAGATGGAACAGACTGACAGGAAGATACATGTCTTTAATATCAGCAAGTATTGTGGGTGCAGATATCCCTCACGCTCGTACTTCTTACCTGCCTTCCTGACAGCCTCTGCGGCAAAGTCAGCTGCAAACAGCTTGAGGATATCGGCCACCTGCTCCTCCACGAAAAGACCGATGAAGTTAGAAGATGTGTAGAGCTCCAAAGGCAGCGGGCTGGGAAACCGACCCCGCCACTGCTGTACGCTGGCCTGGAGGGCTTCGCACAGAGCTTCTACTTTGTGGTCTGCACACTGTGTAAGCAAGAAGAGATGGTCAGAGTGAGGGCTGGGTGCCATACTGATGCACATCTGTGGAGTCTCTGGAATATAACAATGATGCTGCTCATTAAGAAATATCTGCTGTGAAGAAGATGTAAACATGCAGAACGACAACATACAGTTTTAGAGTGCTACACATTTGTGTAGTTCGCTTTTTTGTAAAGTTCACAAAACTCTCATGTGTGTGGATGTTACGCTATTTCCTCTTGTTTTGAAAGCTTCTTTTGTGGCTTCCTGTGGTTTATTACTTTCCTTTTTTAACTTCCTCCTTTGATGTTTTCCCACCATTGTATTTGCCTTGACTCAGTTCACTTGTCTTATTGTCCCTCCTCCCTATTTCAGATATTCGTATTTACCAGAAATGTCTTCAATCTTAAAGATTTTGTACAAAGATCTCTCTTCTGGCTCTTGGAGGAGGCGGACGCATCTTTCACCCTCTCCTTCCCTTATCTTCCCTGCTGCTGCTTCTATGTCCTTGTCTAGACCCTGAGAGAGTCTCTCTTTCTCACTCTTGTTCTCTAAAACTAAAGAAGAACTATGGATTTGATCAACTGGTCCCTTAATGCTATTGACACTCTATTCTCGACGAGAAGCCTGGGTTCGGGAGAGCCAGAGTGTCCCAGAAGGACGTTCCCTGCTGGATACACGATGGACGGGTGGCAGAAGTGGCGAGTCGTGTGCCTGGCGAGACTGTCTATCGAGGACATTGAAGACATCTACTTATTCGGACCCATGATAACAGGGCTCTTGCTGTTTGGAGCTGGCTTGGCCCTGGCTTACCGGAAAGTGAAGAAAGCAGTGACTGCTGTTCAAAACCCCACAAGGCTCGCCGCTCTGATGGAAACTGTGGGAAGAGCGGTGAGTGCTCAGACTGTCCTTACTGAACGAAATATGGGAAAGATCTCGGAGGAGCTCACGGCTCGTCAAAGAGAGATACACCTGGAGACCAGTGATGGACATTAGAACGAGTGTAAAATGGGTGCAGTTCGACCTAAAACCAGTTACCTACATCTATAATGCGGCTATACCCCCACCCCCGACAGCGCCAGCTGCTTGAAGGTTGACGCCGAGGAGAACAACAACATTCTTCCGGGAGATACGATAACGAGAATGAACTGACTCAAGGCCACCTGCGTAGGCTGCGGACTGTTGATCTTAGCCCAACAGGCTAAAGGACACTTTCTCCGGCTGAACTCAGGACACACACCCCGACACGCACACATGCACACTGATATGCACTCACCACACTCCCTTCCCCGGATCCAACGCCTCCTCCCATGCTTACCTCCCCCAAGGAGACAGCGTCTCAGCTGGAGGCGCGAGGACTCGCAGCGTCCGTGACGACTGTGTACATCATATCTGTGCTTTTTTACATGCTATGGAGTTTTTGTGTTTTCTCCTCATGACGACTCACTGGTTGGAAGTCATCATGGGCAGAACCCTTTTTTTCTCCTGACTTTGCCCCTATATGTTACATATCTCACTGTCTATCCCTTTTTTTGCTGCCTCGTCTGACCTGTCTCCCCAATGGAAGTTTGTATATTGTATTGTCGACAGACCCAGTCGACCATACAGGCAACTGCAACTGACAAATAAAGCTTATCCTTCAATTATTTTTATGATTCAGTTCTTACTCATCTCTAAGGCTACGTTCACACTGCAGGTCTTTATGCTCAATTCCGATGTTTTGATCAAATCGATTTTTTTGTCTGGTTGTTCACACTACAAATAAAATGTGACAGCAAACGCGCTCTGGTGTGAACGGTTCACGGCCCTCAAAGCGGCCGCATGTGCAAAAGAAGACGTCACACACAACGCGCTCTGTTTACGGAAGTAAAAATGGCGGCTACATATGGGCTCAAATGTGTCATAAATATTTTGTATGCGTAAAAAAGATTTGTGTGTGGACTTAGAAAAAAACCCTGCAAGTTACAAGTACGGAATTTTGACCCTATTTTTCTTCCTTCATCTGATTGGTCAATGTCATGTCAATCACAAATGTAACAATCCAATCAGAGAACAGATGGGTTTGGCTGTCGAGGGGCGCTTTTTTTGAACTGCAGGTCTTTGAAGGGAATAAATGCCCTTTTACATGCCAACCCAGCGTTTTCCTTCATCACCACGAAGGAAAACAGTCTGTGGTCGTCCGAGTTTGGTGATTTTTGTGTCACAGGTCTACGTGTTTAATACAGGGACTTCCACAGCCTTTTCAACAGCGCTGCGGACCGCGGGGGGGGGGGCAGTGTTTTGGAAATGACAGTCTTCATTACAAAGCTTTCTTCGTTATGAATTAGCATACATGTTTTTATTGAACATTTGAAGAACTAGCAAAAAAACAAAACTCTTGTAGAGGACATAAAGTCAGAGATAGAAAAGACAAGGAGCAGGTGCATCTAGTACAGGTAGAGCTGCTGCAAAAACCCACAGAGCCCAGCAGCCAGCGAACAAATTCTGGATCCTTTGCTTTTAGTTAGCAGTTAGCATTAGCAGCACATCCTGCTCCGATGTGAAAGGACTTTTATGCTGCGCACTGTGACTCACAGCAATGGTCCTGGGTCAGCCCTGACTTTGTGTTAAACTAATCCTAAAGTAATAATGGTATTTCTAACCACTGATATACCACAACTTTATCCTTTCAACAGCTGCTGAAAGTTAGGGGACCTAGCTGCAGTGTTGCCAACTCCTCAGTAACTAAAATCGCTATTGGCTGTCCTAAAAGTCGCTAGAAGTCGCTAAATGACGCCATCACCTAATTTGCATAATTGGTCATGCTAATATAATTGTAACCTACGCTGTTGGAGAGAGACATAACATTGTGGAAGAGACAAAGTGAGCAAAAAACTTCCTAAATGCATTTAGAATTTATTTAGAACTACAAATTAAATTTCTTTTAGCAAGCATTGTTTTTTAATGTCACAATTCCAACCCTGCTCCTTTATCCAGGCCTGGACCGGCAAAAGTGACCCGAAATAGGCGCTCTGGTGGAGTTACTTTGTGTGTGTGTGTGTGTTTATAAGTAGTTTTAAACCTTGTGATCCACAAAACAGCATAACAGTAAAGGAAGAACTGACTGTGTTACAGTCAGTGCGGGATCTCATGCGCGGTTCATTTGCAGTTTGGACGCATAGGTGTGAACATCTCCTGCAGCTGGGGGAGGACTATCCTCCACCCGTGAGCGCTTTAGCACAGGTGAAGTGCCCACGGCAGCACCGCTGCTTGGTGAGAGTAAGAGCAATACGCCCTTTTATGTCAAAAAGTCGTCATAAATAAGTCTCCAATAACACCAGAAAAAGTCGCCAGATTTGTCGCTAGTCGCTTTTTAGAAAAAAAAAAGTCGCTAAGGGGGTCTGAAAACTCGCTAAATATAGCGACAAAGTCGCTAAGTTGGCAACACTGCCTAGCTGCTATCAGATATTTATATAGAGATCCTCCAGCTTCAAACTGTATCACCCTTCAAAGACCTGGGCCCTATTTCAGGAAGCCGGTTTAGAAAACTCAGAGTGAAAAACGATACTCAGGGTTGAGTAACCCCGAACTGTCCAACTCGGAATATTCGGTTTCAGAAAGGCTGATAACAATTAGTTCAATCAACGTGAAGTTGCTTTAACCCCAAGT
>NW_024582589.1:171824-193939 GCF_018398535.1 Haplochromis burtoni | reverse complement strand
GAAACATTTACTTTTACAATAATTGATTACACAGCGGTGGAGAGTAGACTTTATCAAAGTAGATGTCTTTCTGAAAGCTGTAACTAAGTTTAAGAATATAATCCACCCACTGTTATCATCTCCAATGCCCTGTACCAACACAGAGCAGAGCAGCTATCTGAACGCTGCTCCAACAGAGGTCGATTATCTTGTTAATAATTTCACCTCCTCACTACGTACGACTCTGGATACTGTAGCTCCTGTGAAAACTAAGGTCTCTAATCAGAAGTACCTGACTCCGTGGTATAATTCTCAAACACGTAGCCTAAAGCAGATGACTCGTAAGCTGGAGAGGAAATGGCGTGTCACAAATTTAGAGGATCATCATTTAGCCTGGAGAAATAGTTTGTTGCTTTATAAGAAAGCCCTCCGCAAAGCCAGAACATCTTACTATTCATCACTGATTGAAGAAAATAAGAACAACCCCAGGTTTCTCTTCAGCACTGTAGCCAGGCTGACAAAATCAGAGTCTTTTGGACATCCCTTTTGGTCCGTTAAATCCACTTTGAATTGAACATGTTCCATACACATGCTGACCTGCTCCTCACATACAAGGTCTTAAATAATCAGGCCCCATCTTATCTTAATGACCTTGTAGTACCATATCACCCTATTAGAGCACTTCGCTCTCGACCTGCAGGCCTACTTGTTGTTCCTAGAGTATTTAAAAGTAGAATGGGAGGCAGAGCCTTCAGTTTTCACATACTGTGAACAGGCATTCAGTATTTTTATTTTATTTATTTATTCCTGTCGTACTGATATTTTATATGTTTGTGTTGTGTGTGTGTGTGTGTGTGTGTGTGTGTGTGTGTGTGTGTGTGTGTGTGTGTGTAGTAAATGTTGGTAAACTGAGACTAGGGCCTGTCGTGTGCTGTGCTTTTGGAAACCGAATTTCCCAGAGGAACCCACCCGAGGGATTAATAAAGTTCTATCTTATCTTAAAAGTAGAATGGGAGGCAGAGCCTTCAGTTTTCAGGCCCCTCTTCTGTGGAACCAGCTTCCAGTTTGTCTTCCTTCTCTCACCCCAACCAATCACAGCAGATGGCCCCGCCCCTCCCTGAGCCTGGTTCTGCTGGAGGTTTCTTCCTGTTAAAAGGGAGTTTTTCCTTCCCACTGTCACCAAAGTGCTTGCTCATAGGGGGTCATATGATTGTTGGGTTTTTCTCTGTATGTATTATTGTAGGGTCACCTTACAATATAAAGCACCTTGAGGCGACTGTTGTTGGTGCTATATAAAATTGACTTTAATTGAATCTAAGAAAGAAAAAAACGCCGGCCTTAGTGAGCACGAGGCCATAAAGATTTTGATGAAGGTATTTTAGGGAAAGTCCCAGAGTGACCAACACTTTAACTGTGAGGCGAATGTACAGGACGGTCTGCATGTACAGTATTTTCTTGTTTTTCTATAATTACAGTACTGTGCAAATTCATGAGCTGGACATCATTTTTTCTCTCGCAGCCTCTATTGATCACATAAGTATTACAGGAAAAAAACAAAAGTGGCACCAATGTGTCAATATATACGAGCCTAAACGGATTTAAGAGCCAGCAGTCTTCAGTCAGATTTGCTGGTTATGAACAATCAATCTTCACAAAACGATTAGGTATTGATTTTTATTTGACTCATTCTCCTTTACAGTAACTGCATCAAATCAATCAAGTCAAACAGACAATAACTTGCACACATGTAGCAAAACTTCAGTTATGGAGAAAAATTATGCTTCTCTTTCAGCTTCCATCAGAACAAAACACAAAGGATCATCGTTCAGTTGTAGGCTGACGCTCACACACGAATCACTATGAAAATATTACAGCCGTTAAAAAGCACAGCTGCTCTTTATCCTTCAGCACGAGACAGAGACACACACACACAGACACACACACACACACGCCACTCGCACACACACGCCACACACACCACGCACACCACACCACACACGACACACACCACACACACACACACACGCACAGTTTAAATTACAGGCCAACATTTCTTTAAATTAAGTGCTGTACACATCTGGTGATATAATCAGACAATAAATAAAGAGTAAAGGAACACCATGGCTTCTTCCTCGTCACTTTTAACACAGATTTAAGACTTTATGTTGCTCCTGAATGTTGGACATTTATTAAACAGGAAGAAACTTTCACATTCGTGTGGGAGCAGTGACTCTTCCCTCACACATTTGCATCTGTGACCACTGTGCAGTGACTGAATTCAGCAATGCTACAAGTGCTTAGCGGGTCTGATGTGAGGTTTTCACTGCATGGACTGACTCGAGCATCGCGTCGTGTCGCCGCTGCTGTGTTCCTCCTGACTGATGCTTCTCACTGAGAGGTTTCATTGCAGACTGGTCATACGGTTTTTACAACGCAGATGTGTTCCTGCAGCTTCTTTCTTTACTCTGAGAGCAAAATTCATTGTTAGCTCTTCATAATTTACAGTTTGACAGAAATGCTAGTCAATCAGGGATTATCCCGGTTTAAAAATCTGAAAGTGATACAGCTTACAAAACAGAAACAGTTTAGAACAAGTCAAGCTTATAACAGGTTATTAAATCACCAAATGCTGTTATTAGTCTTGAATTCTCTTTATCCACCGTACTGGTTTCAGCTGCTTTTACCTGTGATGTGAGTGGAGCTCTGTTGTCTGTAGCAGACATGGCAGCCGTGCAGCTGGAGTGCAGGGAACGGCTACACTTGCCAGCTGTGCCAAACTGCTTCTTTAAAGGAGCAGTTCTTCTAAACGTTGGTTGAGTCTAAGCTGAACTCTCCGCACACACGTTTCTACACAGCGACCCTTTAAAATGATCAGCGCTGAGAAGCCTTTTTTCAAACTGTGGCGCTGGTGATGAACACCATGATGCTGTATGTGAACGCAGCCTTAGCTCTCGTGTTAGCAATGGAAGCTGCTCTGCACTTGGAACAACGCAGACTACTTTGCTAGTATGCACGAAGACGCCAGCATTACATTGCAGTGGGAACTCATTTTGCATTGGCAGCATGAGCCAGGATTCCCCAAACGCAGCGGGATAAAAGAGCAGATGTGTGAATACGTCGTTTCTGCTACAGCTGCTGATGGCAGTTGGTACATCAGTTTAATCTTAGACAGGGGCAACATCACAGTCAATCAGTGGAACAGTTTTCAAACCACACACACACTGTGTGTGTCTTAAATGTAGTCAACACCTGAGATACAGAGCATAAGTTCTTGCATGCTGTTAGAAATGATACCTGTTTTTATTATTTTTGCTTGTAACAATAAAGGCTTATAAATAAATACAAATAAAAGTGGAAGACGTTTCTGATCGCTGAGAGCGTCTGAACAACAAACTGCTGCTGGACCAGAATTAAGAAGCTACTTTGTGATTGTCGGTATTGCAGGTCGTGACGTTGCTGCAGAGACACCGCTGTCCTCAGTGTGCTACATATGGAGACGACAGTGGGGGGATGCATTGTACGGGGGCATCGGGAGGGTGTGACGAAGACTACGAGCTGTGGCGTAAACGTTCTACCTCAGCTGGTGACGTGGCAGCGGCAGGACACGGGACGCCAACTCCATGAAAGCTCCAATAACACTACGCTGTTGTTCTGATCGGGAGCTCTGTGGTTACAAACCCACAGTCTCATGAAATTTTGAGAAACTCCACTGCAGAACAAAAAGTGTTCAGGATCCTTCACATGTGTTTACATAAAGCCATGTTTTTAATGATGTTGTTTATTGTAAAGTTAGAATAAAACAGTATGTGATGCCTTTCTTTGCCCCATTCAAGGGGAAATCTTTGGACTTACTGTAAATGGAGGTGGTCAGTCTACTGTAACTAATCTTTTGTCCTGTCCAAATGTAATACTACAAAAACATCGGCGTGTTTAAAACTGATTGTAATTTCACGCTTTGAGCAAAAACATTTACACCTATAGCCAGAATGCTACTGCGTGCTAACGTCACAACTCAATAGATCAAATTCTGAGTCTTCACTAAAATCAATCAAACGTAATTTTTAATAGAGAACCGCCGTCTTATGATCCTGATGCGTTTCCTGAGACTGGGTGGGTGACATCTGAGCGTGCTTAATGTTGAGCGAACACACGCTGCCAAACGTTGTCACCTGGGGCAGAGAGCCGAGGCGCTCTCTGCTGACGGGCTGAAAGTTCCAGTATTTGGAGGAAGGGCGGGGGTGGGGCGGCGGTGCCACTGCAGTCCGAGTGTGTACATCATCAGGTTAAGAGGGTCTGCTCAGGCCGTCATTCTTGCAGGAGCGTCTCCCTCCAGTCAAAGCTGTGGTTTGGCCCATGTGTGAGGGGGAGGATGGGAGGGTCCGCTAACTGCCACACCCCCGTGTCCCCCTGCTCCTCGCAGGAGCAAAAGCCCAGGTAAGGGATCTGAGGAGCAAGCAGAGCAAAGGAAACGTGACTCGGAGAGTAGATTAAAGATGACGGCGGTCCAACACAAAAACTTTGTAACATTTTCATTATCGTTTCCTGGATTTTCCCGTGTTTCCAAATTGAGCGCTCCTCATTTAACCTCCAACAGGAAGGAAGCCACGACTTCATAGATATTATGTTACAAGACTTTGTTTTATGTGTACTCACACTAACAGAGCACGTGACGTGAATGTGGGAAATACAAGGATAATAATCTTTGTATCATTTCTTTGTATTTAACAAAAACACATATTACTGTTTCATTAATTATTTATAAAGAATATTTTTTGATCCTTTTAAGTTTCCACTTTAATGCAAACTGATTTATTTATTTCCTATTTTTTGACATCATCAGCTGTTTTATACTTCACAGTGTCATCCAGCAGAGCGCAGCACAGTCAGTGTGAGTATGAGAAGCAGTTAATGACCCTCAGTGAACATCAACAGGAACATGAACTGCAGCGTGGACAGATCCTGTACTGTGATGGCACAAAGCTACGGCAGCGTTTAGTTTACCGTTGCTAAAAACACATAAAACTGCTTTTTTGTTCCGTTTAATTGAAAAGGGAAACCAAAGTAAAACCAGAGGGGAACGCACGCACTTCACTTTTTGACTTTGCGTTATCTGTTGTCATTTGGGCATTTCCAATCTTCCGCAGCCATGTTTGGTTTGACTGTTTCACATTAACACCCTGGATAAACACTAAAGCCTCAGTGACGTGAGACACATCAACTCATTTCCCCCCAATGAGCCACCCAGAGAACAAACGTTATCTAAAGAGGAAGTTTAGTCTGGTAGGAACCCACAAACATGATGGTAGAAACTGTGCACATGAGAGCTTCCAGTCGCTTCCCTGCTTTTCAAGTCGGGTCAGAGAGCTGAGCATGAGCGAGCTGGGCACTAAAAACAATTAAGAGTAAATGCACATGTTCCTTATTTAAACTGAAACCATGATAGACAGTAGGGCTCGTGTTTGTTCATCACATGATTTCAGAAATGTCCCGTTCACAGTTTGTTATTGTCTGATCCTCCAAAACCCGTCAAAGAAATACAGCTTTGACTGTGTTTCCCTCTATACAGTGAACGCACCCCTGTTTTTGCACAAATGGGCTGGATGAGAGGAGGCTGGGAAGCCAGACGGAAGCAGTGACGGATGGGCAGAAAGGTGGAATGTAACAAAGACAATAAAACAGATGCACCAGATGAAAAGAGGTGTGTGAGCGGACCTTTCGGACGACTTGGATGAAGTCCTTGGCGCTCTGTGGGCTGCGGCCCTGCAGCTGGCGCGTGCAGGCCTCTAAGGAAGAAGCGTGGGCTACAATCAGCACGTTGTTTCCTACGGAGAGTGGAAACCCAGGCGGGATGCACAAAGACATGAACATGCTGATCTTTAAACATTCCACATCTGCAGCAGCTCTGCTGTGTGTCTCTTACCACTGTTTTTGCAGTCTGACAGGATGTCTTTGGTTACTTGATAGCTCCGACTCATGTAGTTCTCGTAGGACTCGGACACAGTGAGCTTGCTGACTGGGATCAGAGGTCTGCATTGAGATAAATAATTAGTGAAACATGTTAGGCAGTGGTAAGTGTCTTCTTTGTGCCTTTGAGTGGGCGTGGACTGCAGTTTGGGAGACGGAGTAAGACTCGCTCTGGATCCTTCAGTCCATCAGGACTACAGAGGAGATCTCTGCAGGCCAGGCAGACATACACAGGGTTCCTGCTGGCGTGTTACAAACCCTGCTGCTCCTGCTTCAACCCCCCAAAAGTTGGGACTCAGTGTAAAATCCGTAAAAGCAGAATGCAACGATTAGCAAACCTCTTAATCCTGTACAGTATTTTAATCACAACAGAAGTCCAATGCTTACACTAAGACATTTTCTATTTTATGGAAAATATTAGCTCATTTTATCCCAAAAGACGGCCTTGTAGGTTTACAGTTGTGCCATACTCCTTCCATTTCTGAATGATGGCTTGAACAGTGGGATGTTCAAGGCATGTTCTCTCAGACAAGCTCTGAGGCCGTCACAGAGCAGCTGTATCTGTACTGACATTAGATTACACACAGGTGCATGTTGCAGGTTCATGTTTGTGGCTGTAATGTGACAAAATGTGGGAAAGTTCAAGGGGGCCCAATACTTTTGCAAGCCACTGTATATCATCTACAGAAAGATTCAGAGAATCTGGAGCAGCGGCTGTGCACAAGGCTGAATATCACGAATGCAAACAGTCACGACTCTGTGCACGGGTTCAAGAACACTTCCAGAACACAGCCCGCTGTGCCACGCAGGCAGGTTAAAGCTGTGTCGCACACATCATCTCTGGACCCAAGCTCATTCAACATGGACCGACGGAAGATGGAAAACTGCTCTGTGATCAGACAAATCAAACATTTGTAACGTCCTGTGGACTAAAGAGCAGCGGCTGGCTTGTTATCACGTAGTTCAAAAGTCTCCACCTCTGATGGGATGAAGGAGATGGTGGAACGACACAGCAACATGTGCTGCCATCCCGACCGTGTCCTTTCCAGGGAAGAACCGTCCATATTTCTGTGAAACCACACAGAGTTACGACAGTGCGGCTTCACAGTACAAGAGTGTTGAACTGGCCTGCAGACCACCAGCGGAAACATTGAGAACATGGTAAATGGACTGATTCTTATACAGCGCTTTTCTACTCTCCCGGAGTACTCAAAGCGCTCTATACAACACGCCACATTCACCCAGTCACACCCATTCTCACAAGCACTACCTCTTACTGAGTGCTTTCTAACTACACTCATACACATTCATACTCCGATGGATGCATGGAGAGCAACTTGGGGTTAGTATCTTGCCCAAGGATACTTGGCATGCAGACTGGAGGAGCCTGGGATCGAACCTCCAACCTTCCGATCAGTAGGTAACCTGCTCTACCTCCTGAGCTACAGCCACCCACATCATGAAACAAAGAAGACGACATGACCGAGGAGAGTCGAGCAGCTACGATCCTCTGTGAGACCACAGCGGGACAACCTCGGCCACAGGTCCAGCAGCTGCTCTCCTCACGTCCAAACATTTATGGACTGCTGTTAGAAGAGTTGCTGCCCAGCTACAGCCAGGACACGTTGCTGCCATTAAATAAAATATGAGCTAATATTATTCTTCAAATGGTCCTTTCTCTTTTCTAACATCTGATATATTTTCTGCGCTCTACTGTGAGTGAAATACAGTTCATGGTAAATGGACTGACTCTGATACAGAGCTTCTCTCTCGCTTCATACAACACATTCACACTTGGCGTTAGTATATTTGTAGATTAGAGGGATGCAGACTGGCAGGGATCGAACCACCAACCTTCCCATCATCACATGACCAGCATTCATACCATTGTTTTCTGTGTGGATTTATATTTACAGTTGTATAGATACGTCTTAGTTTCTCTCCGTATTAGAGGTGTGAAATATGCAACTCTAACACGGCACAGTTAGCATCCAAAGTCCCCACACAAGCAAAAGCCGCTGCTCGGCAGTCATCACCTGTAAGTTGTGTCAACACTGAAGTGTGCAACAGCCAGGTCGGTGGGAGGTATCCACGCAGGCATCGAGCTCCCAGACACCCACTTGGTCCATTCGAAAAGCCCCGGCTCCACTCGCACCTTCAGCTTGCTGTCCTGCTGTAAACCTGTTCGCACAAACCAAATGTCGTAGATAAAAAAAAGAAACGCACTATCTCGATGTGTCGGCGCGACCGCTGGTGCACAGGCCAGACCCGTTTTTACCTTTCAGGATGTTCTGTGCAGTCTGAACACATCGCAGAGCGGGAGAGCAGTACACAAAGTCTATGGCTGTGTTGCTCTCTAACAGGGCTTCACCTGGAGAAGAAAGCAAAGCACAAGTGCAAAAACAAAAATGTCAGCCTGCTCATCAGCAGCAGGTGCTTTACACCATTCACATCTGCACCAGTCACGTACCCACAAGCCGGGCCTGGGTGGATCCAAACACAGTAATGGGAGCATCCATGTCATAGTCTCTCTGTCCTCCCCACAGAGGCAGACTGGGAGGCATGTTCAGGTTGGAACGTACGTATCTACCTGCAGAGGCGGGGAGAAAAGTACCGCTGCATGTCCAAACCTCACCGTGAGACGCACAAAGACAGTAATGAAGGTGTGTGGACGTGCTCACCTTTACTATCTGAGCAGAGGGAGAGCCAGTGTTTGCCAAAGACCACATCCATCCTCTCACCGTGGCGGCACACGAAAAGAGTCCGCTTGGGTTGCCGAGAGTGACCCCCGCTGATCCGCAGAACCTGCTGAACATCCGAGTAACAGGGCGCTTGAACATTTGGACAGATAACAGCAACATTTAGTGCGCAGTTCACAGGTTGAGTACCTGCATTGGATGACAGATGAGACTAAGGGACGGCGTGTCCCCAGGACTTGTGCTATCGGGACGGCGGCTGTCCAACAGTCCATCGAACAGGCCTCTGTCTTTACTGCCCTTGTCACTGGCCTCACAGCTGAAGAACGAGTGGGAGCTGTGGTTGGTGGAAAAACACTGTCACTGTAAATCTGGTGCTACGCAAATAAAATGGAATTGAACTGAACTGAGAGACGTGCGTGATGTGAACCTTTAAATATTCTGATTGTTTCTTTGGATCCTGAGAAGTAAGGTTAACGTTGCCATATCGAAACACAGTGAGGCAGGGCGTGGTCTGCGATGCCGCTGCAGGTGAGATGGATGCACCTGGGCGGCATCTGCAATCATGCTTAAAATCTGTGCTCTGTCTGAGTCAGTGCTGTTGTAGTCGATGTGGATATCAAGCTGTGAGCTGTAAAGCTGCAGCCGAGTTTGTGAACAGCAACTGTGTGTGGCCAATAAAGTGTGTAAGACGCTGAAAAGCACGAACATGTGGACGGGTCCGCCGTGGTTTTGTTACGCACAGATTCTTTGGTTTGGGCTAGCTGCAGACGCACTGTGCAAAGCCTACAGTCATCAGTGAATGTGCACGCTCATAAATATTCAGCAGCAACGTTCCTCGTGTGCTACACTTACGCATGAAACACCCAGGTGTCAGATTCATCCGCCAGGCTCACATAGTTCTCAGGCAGCAGGCCGGACAGCCCGGTGGCGAGCGAGGTCCCGTACACCCAGCCCTCGCTGGTACTGTTCTGATCCACGGGAGACATAAAGACGAAATCCCCGGGAACCAGCTCCAGCTCATCGTCGTTCTGTGGCACGTAGGGGTACATCACCCTCAGGGTCTGCATCGGCCAATCACAGACAAGCAGAACATACAGACATCACTACTCAATAGCTGTCCTCAGTGTGTGCAGTTCTGGAGCATGCGGGGTTTAGTCTGAATATCAGCTACCTCGTGGTTAGCAAAACGAATGTCCCGGGAGAACAGAACAGCCAGCCAATCACATCCCAGCTTCACTTCAATGCCCTTAGCGAGCTTCTCTAGTGAGGGGAGGTGATCACTGGGGAAGTTGTAGGCTAGAGTTACATGGAGCTGCTTCTTGTGAGGCTCCACGTGGACTTCTGACAGAGACAGAGGGACAGGAGACATGTCACACAGGGACTGCTTTCAGAACAAAGGCGCGCTTTGCTTTCAATCTGAAGAAACCTGTGTCTATTTTTTTCTTTAATGCTAAACAACCAAAATATAACAGAGCATCTGCTCTGATAAGATGTGGGCGCGTCGCTGTACTCGGAGTGACAGAATGAGCGAGGCCTTCAATAAGCTGTTAAGAACGCTGTTCACAACAAGCACAAAGGCAGTCAGCATGCATTACTCTGTGACAACAGTGAAGTGATGCTGACAGACGGTGACACACTGTGAAAGATGGAACAGACTGACAGGAAGATACATGTCTTTAATATCAGCAAGTATTGTGGGTGCAGATATCCCTCACGCTCGTACTTCTTACCTGCCTTCCTGACAGCCTCTGCGGCAAAGTCAGCTGCAAACAGCTTGAGGATATCGGCCACCTGCTCCTCCACGAAAAGACCGATGAAGTTAGAAGATGTGTAGAGCTCCAAAGGCAGCGGGCTGGGAAACCGACCCCGCCACTGCTGTACGCTGGCCTGGAGGGCTTCGCACAGAGCTTCTACTTTGTGGTCTGCACACTGTGTAAGCAAGAAGAGATGGTCAGAGTGAGGGCTGGGTGCCATACTGATGCACATCTGTGGAGTCTCTGGAATATAACAATGATGCTGCTCATTAAGAAATATCTGCTGTGAAGAAGATGTAAACATGCAGAACGACAACATACAGTTTTAGAGTGCTACACATTTGTGTAGTTCGCTTTTTTGTAAAGTTCACAAAACTCTCATGTGTGTGGATGTTACGCTATTTCCTCTTGTTTTGAAAGCTTCTTTTGTGGCTTCCTGTGGTTTATTACTTTCCTTTTTTAACTTCCTCCTTTGATGTTTTCCCACCATTGTATTTGCCTTGACTCAGTTCACTTGTCTTATTGTCCCTCCTCCCTATTTCAGATATTCGTATTTACCAGAAATGTCTTCAATCTTAAAGATTTTGTACAAAGATCTCTCTTCTGGCTCTTGGAGGAGGCGGACGCATCTTTCACCCTCTCCTTCCCTTATCTTCCCTGCTGCTGCTTCTATGTCCTTGTCTAGACCCTGAGAGAGTCTCTCTTTCTCACTCTTGTTCTCTAAAACTAAAGAAGAACTATGGATTTGATCAACTGGTCCCTTAATGCAATTGACACTCTATTCTCGATCGAGAAGCCTGGGTTCGGGAGAGCCGAGTGTCCAGGGACGTTCCCTGCTGGATACACGATGGACGGGTGGCAGAAGTGGCGAGTCGTGTGCCTGGCGGACTGTCTATCGAGGACATTGAAGACATCTACTTATTCGGACCATGATAACAGGGCTCTTGCTGTTTGGAGCTGGCTTGGCCCTGGCTTACCGGAAAGTGAAGAAAGCAGTGACTGCTGTTCAAAACCCCACAAGGCTCGCCGCTCTGATGGAAACTGTGGGAAGAGCGGTGAGTGCTCAGACTGTCCTTACTGAACGAAATATGGGAAAGATCTCGGAGGAGCTCACGGCTCGTCAAAGAGAGATACACCTGGAGACCAGTGATGGACATTAGAACGAGTGTAAAATGGGTGCAGTTCGACCTAAAACCAGTTACCTACATCTATAATGCGGCTATACCCCCACCCCCGACAGCGCCAGCTGCTTGAAGGTTGACGCCGAGGAGAACAACAACATTCTTCCGGGAGATACGATAACGAGAATGAACTGACTCAAGGCCACCTGCGTAGGCTGCGGACTGTTGATCTTAGCCCAACAGGCTAAAGGACACTTTCTCCGGCTGAACTCAGGACACACACCCCGACACGCACACATGCACACTGATATGCACTCACCACACTCCCTTCCCCGGATCCAACGCCTCCTCCCATGCTTACCTCCCCCAAGGAGACAGCGTCTCAGCTGGAGGCGCGAGGACTCGCAGCGTCCGTGACGACTGTGTACATCATATCTGTGCTTTTTTACATGCTATGGAGTTTTTGTGTTTTCTCCTCATGACGACTCACTGGTTGGAAGTCATCATGGGCAGAACCCTTTTTTTCTCCTGACTTTGCCCCTATATGTTACATATCTCACTGTCTATCCCTTTTTTTGCTGCCTCGTCTGACCTGTCTCCCCAATGGAAGTTTGTATATTGTATTGTCGACAGACCCAGTCGACCATACAGGCAACTGCAACTGACAAATAAAGCTTATCCTTCAATTATTTTTATGATTCAGTTCTTACTCATCTCTAAGGCTACGTTCACACTGCAGGTCTTTATGCTCAATTCCGATGTTTTGATCAAATCGATTTTTTTGTCTGGTTGTTCACACTACAAATAAAATGTGACAGCAAACGCGCTCTGTGTGAACGGTTCACGGCCCTCAAAGCGGCCGCATGTGCAAAAGAAGACGTCACACACAACGCGCTCTGTTTAGAAGTAAAAATGGCGGCTACATATGGGCTCAATGTGGTAAAAAATATTTGTATGTGCGTAAAAAAGATTTGTGTGTGGACTTAAAAAAAAACCCTGCAAGTTACAAGTACGGATTTTGACCCTATTTTTCTTCCTTTCATCTGATTGGTCAATGTCATGTCAATCACAAATGTAACAATCCAATCAGAGAACAGATGGGTTTGGCTGTCGAGGGGCGCTTTTTTTGAACTGCAGGTCTTTGAAGGGAATAAATGCCCTTTTACATGCCAACCCAGCGTTTTCCTTCATCACCACGAAGGAAAACAGTCTGTGGTCGTCCGAGTTTGGTGATTTTTGTGTCACAGGTCTACGTGTTTAATACAGGGACTTCCACAGCCTTTTCAACAGCGCTGCGGACCGCGGGGGGGGGCGGGCAGTGTTTTGGAAATGACAGTCTTCATTACAAAGCTTTCTTCGTTATGAATTAGCATACATGTTTTTATTGAACATTTGAAGAACTAGCAAAAAAACAAAACTCTTGTAGAGGACATAAAGTCAGAGATAGAAAAGACAAGGAGCAGGTGCATCTAGTACAGGTAGAGCTGCTGCAAAAACCCACAGAGCCCAGCAGCCAGCAACAAATTCTGGATCCTTTGCTTTTAGTTAGCAGTTAGCATTAGCAGCACATCCTGCATCCGATGTGAAAGGACTTTTATGCTGCGCACTGTGACTCACAGCAATGGTCCTGGGTCAGCCCTGACTTTGTGTTAAACTAATCCTAAAGTAATAATGGTATTTCTAACCACTGATATACCACAACTTTATCCTTTCAACAGCTGCTGAAAGTTAGGGGACCTAGCTGCAGTGTTGCCAACTCCTCAGTAACTAAAATCGCTATTGGCTGTCCTAAAAGTCGCTAGAAGTCGCTAAATGACGCCATCACCTAATTTGCATAATTGGTCATGCTAATATAATTGTAACCTACGCTGTTGGAGAGAGACATAACATTGTGGAAGAGACAAAGTGAGCAAAAAACTTCCTAAATGCATTTAGAATTTATTTAGAACTACAAATTAAATTTCTTTTAGCAAGCATTGTTTTTTAATGTCACAATTCCAACCCTGCTCCTTTATCCAGGCCTGGACCGGCAAAAGTGACCCGAAATAGGCGCTCTGGTGGAGTTACTTTGTGTGTGTGTGTGTGTTTATAAGTAGTTTTAAACCTTGTGATCCACAAAACAGCATAACAGTAAAAGAAGAACTGACTGCGTTACAGTCAGTGCGGGAGCAGCGGCTTCGCTCATGCGCGGTTCATTTGCAGTTTGGACGCATAGGTGTGAACATCTCCTGCAGCTGGGGGAGGACTATCCTCCAGCCCGTGAGCGCTTTAGCACGGGTGAAGGTGCCCACGGCAGCACCGCTGCTTGTTGAGAGTAAGAGCAACACGCCCTTTCACGTCAAAAAGTCGTCATAAATAAGTCTCCAATAACACCAGAAAAAGTCGCCAGATTTGTCGCTAGTCGCTTTTTAGAAAAAAAAGTCGCTAAGGGGGTCTGAAAACTCGCTAAATATAGCGACAAAGTCGCTAAGTTGGCAACACTGCCTAGCTGCTATCAGATATTTATATAGAGATCCTCCAGCTTCAAACTGTATCACCCTTCAAAGACCTGGGCCCTATTTCAGGAAGCCGGTTTAGAAAACTCAGAGTGAAAAACGATACTCAGGGTTGAGTAACCCCGAACTGTCCAACTCGGAATATTCGGTTTCAGAAAGGCTGATAACAATTAGTTCAGTCAACGCGGAGTTGCTTTAACCCCAAGTTAAGCGCGCGCACGAGGATACATAAAGCCCTGATTAGTGGAGCACAGATTAAGCGAGTCACCATGGAGACGGAGGGAAAGAAGGCGCGGTCAATGTATTTTACAGCGCTTGAGGCCGAAATTCTGATGGCAGCATATGCCGATAACATGCAAATTTTGCGGAAAAAAAGTAACACAGCCTCAGCTGCAAAAGAAAGGGAGCATGCATGGCAAAACATAGCCGACAGAGTCAATGCGTGAGTGTTAATTTAAACATTGATCTAGGGATTTCCACCCATTTAACACGTTATTTTATTATATTTTATTTTATTTTTTATTTCATACATTTTATTTTGTGATGTGATGTGAGCGCAGGTGCAACCCAACAGGCCCCAAACGTTCCTGGCAGCAAGTAAAAATGAAATATAAAAATATAGTCCAAACAGGTAAGGTGTAATTGTATTATGAGCCATAGTGCTTGGTCTGTTTGTCCGATGTAAATCAATTGCAGTTAGAGGCTACATTAATTTTCTTTCTGTAAGCACTTATTGAAATTATCTGAGCACATTACAAGTACATATTTGCTTACTCTGTATGCTCAAATGTGACCCGTTATAGCCAACAGAAAAAAAGCGGAGGCCCGAAAAACAGGTGGGGGTCCTCCACCACCACCACTCACAGAGGCTGAGCAGTTGGCTTCCACATTTGTGATAATGTTGGCAGCATCACATATGATCTTCACAGTGCAGAGAACACAAATTAGCATCCATTACTATAATGAAATAATTTGTTAGTTTGAAATGCTACAGGGAACTATGTACCTGTACATTAATGCTGTGGAAAGACTTCCTGTTCACATAGTCTCCTTCATTTACTGAAGGAGCAATGATTGGAATGTGAGTGCCATCTGTACAGCCAATCACGCCTGGGAACCCTGAAAATAAATGTAAAATTTAAGTAGTAGTTCAAGTATCACCACATCATGAATTAAGTTTTGTTCATCCTGCTACCTGCAATTTTGTGGCATCCCTCTTTGATAAATCTTGTGGGTCTATGACCGGGGAACACCACAAACGAGTACAGGAGACGTTTCAGTGCAACTGTAACATTCCTGACTGCCCGACAGACGGTAGCCTTGGAAACGTGCTCAGCGTCACCAATATTATACAGAAAGCTCCCGTTTGCAAAAAACCGAAGTGCAATACAAATAATATGTACAGAACTGAGAGGATGTCCGCGATGTGTCACATGAGCAATATTAGGCCTGAGGATGTTATTCAAATAAATTATAGATTGTGCTGAAAAACGGTAACGTTCACACAGAAAATCATCAGGAAATGATAAAATGTCCGAACGCGCTCTAATCACTCTCTCCCGGCGGAGAGCTCTGCGGAGAATTTGGGCTTCAACATCTACTGGCTCTTCAAGGAAGGGGCACGCCATGTCTGACACTTCCTACAGTCAGGTTTCCGACAAAGAGGCGGAGAAGGTCAGGGTTAGTTGAAGTAAACCTGCTAGGGGGCAGGTTAGCTTCACGGAGTGTGTCGTCATAGTAACTCACTCAGAATTAATCTAAACTCGCTTTGTGAAACCGAAAACCCAGAGTTTTCGTTAACTCAGGGTATACTTACTCAGAGTTTGCACTAAACCGGCTTCCTGAAATAGGGCCCAGAGTTCAAAAAAGCGCCAACCCATCTGTTCTCTGATTGGATTGTTACATTTGTGATTGACATGACATTGACCAATCAGATGAAAGGAAGAAAAATAGGGTCAAAATTCATACTTGTAACTTGCAGGGTTTTTTTTGGCTAAGTCCACACACAAATCTTTTTTTACACACACACACAAATTCTGTTTACACATACAAAACTGATTTACAAGTACAAAATATTTATGACCACATTTTTAGCCCATAGCTACAGAGCTAGTAGGTGTTGTTGCAGCAGTCTATCAATTTCTCCGGTGCTGATGATTGGCGCCTGTCTTGTGTCAGTGACGTAAAAGACGGATTTGTGCCATTCACACTGTCACAACATGATTGGATACGGGTCGCATAGGGTCAAAAAAGTCGGATTTGATGCGCTTTCGCCTGCAGTGTGAACGTAGCCTATGACAGCTGGTCGTTAGCAGACACTACGAGCTCTGATGGCACCTTCACATGTATTTTCCTATTAACACTGTTGATGCTGTTTCAGTGATAAGCCAAAGCTTAGCTTGAACTATTCAGATAAATAACTTTATGCACAAGGACAAAGAAGAAAATAATCTATCCAGATATCGACGACTACAACTGTTGAATTTCAACCATGAAAGTTAAATCCAGTATAACTCACCATGAAGAACTGGCAGAGAGTAATATGGGGGAAAATGTTGTGGGCTTTGTTCTTGCCACAGGTGATCCGGCTCTGCTGCCAGAAATGGGAAAGCTGGTTCTGAAGGGGCCCGCTGGGTCGCAGGTAGAGGACGTACTCTCTCGGCAGCGGGTCGTCCAAGAACGGGTCGTCCACGTGTGAAAACAGCCTGTGTGTGACATGGAAACGTCTCACATCGTGCTGCTGTGACATGTCGTACATTTACTTTCACATGAAACCTTGAAAGAAGAAACGGGTAAGTGCACATATCTGACAGTGGATTATTTCAGCTGTGCAGCCAGATTACTGCCGGAGCCCTGCAGCTCACTTCGAAGTGGAACATTTCCTGTTTGGAGACTCTGGGACATAAAACGCTCCCCCTCGTCTGCTTATTGGCTCACAATGCTGCTCTCGCCCGGAGCATGGACAGCAGTATTCGACTGAATGTACTCTTTGGCTTTCAAGAAAACTAATTTTCTTCAGATTATTGGAACAGCCAAATACCCTCATATGGACACTATCCTCCACATCTAGAGCTTAAAAGGCCCAGAACAGTGTTTGTTTTTAGGCCCACAAGGATAACACTGACTGTTAGAACGTGAGCACTGACCACCCTGACAATACTCAGTTTCATTTCCATACAGCGCCAAATCACAACAACAGCCCACTCAAGGTGCTTTATATTGTAAGGAAAAGACCCTCCAGAGGAAACCACAACAATCATATGACCCCCTGTGAGCAAGCACTTTGGCGACAGTGGGAAGGAAAAACTCCCTTTAAACAGGAAGAAACCTCCAGGCTCAGGGAGGGGCGGGGCCATCTGCTGCGATCGGTTGAGGTGAAATGACAATCAAATGAAAATGAGAAAAAGCAGAATCGAGTGAGTCGAGGCTGTCTTTGCACACGAATCATTTAGGTGTTAACGTGGCTCGTGCATCTTTGGGCTTTGTATTCTACAGTGCGCCGTCCTCGGCTTCTTGTTTCTCAGATTATCTCCTGCCATCAACCAGGATGTCTTTTCTCATATGTCCCACGCAGCGGACGCTCATCCACTTCAGACACGTTCTCAAGTCGAAATGAAAATGCTTCCTGTGTGTGGCAGGACGCACGATGCCCACTGTGAACAATGGCTGAGTGGGCACGATTCTGGTCATCTGCACTTCTATGCAAACTTTCATGATCTGTAAAGAAAGCGTTGCCGTTTTCTTCAGAGGGATTAAGAGAAGATGAGCTCTGTGCAGCAGTAAATGATAAATGCCTGTGACACATCACATCCTGTCAGAGCTGATTGTGACTTATTAAAATCTTATCAGACCATCAGTTTGACGCACATCCAACTGTTTTAATCATGACTGTTTATTCATTGCTCAACTTTTATCCCACATGAATCAGTTTCACAATATAACAATAACAATTTCACAATATACGAACAAGCTGAGCACACCGTCCCTCCAAACCTACAAAACACAAAGTCAAACACAATAGAAAGACATACAGGAGCATAGCTTTCACTACAGTACGGTGCATTTTAAACTAGGAAGGCACTATCCTTTAAGTGAGAATACAGACATAAATGCAAATCCAGTGTATAAGATAAAAACTGAGTACAGTTTAACAGGCTTGAAGGTCAATAAATGGTAAAAGGACTGATTCTTACATAGTGCTTTATGCAACATGCCACGTCCACACGAACACTTCCTTCTATGCTTTTAGTGCTTTCTAACATTCACACACATTCAAACTCGGAGCGCAGGCTGGTGGGAGCCAGGCGTCGAACCAGCAACCCTGCGATCAGCAGATGACCTGCTCTGTATTTTCTTTAAGTTGTCTTTAGGAATAAGAAGCTCTTTTTCGGATGCTGGCAGCCTTTTTGTTCTGCTCATTGTCAATAATGTTGAAGCACATTTGGACTAATCACTCCATCAGAGCTGTTGCCGCTGGTGATCAGCCCAGTTTAGTCTGTTTGCCTTTAGAAAGACTATGTGGCTGTATCCCAACTCAGGGTCTGCAGCCTTAAAGGCCGCATTTTAAGGCTGATTACATCACAGCAACGCAACGAAGGCTGTCCCAATTCAAAGGCTGCTCGAAATGCGGCCCTGAAATGTGTCCTTCATTTCCCTGAATTTTAAGGCTGTGGCAGTGTAGACTTCGTGGCCCAACATATCCCAGAATGCATAGCGCGGCGGTGGGTGTGGATAATTTTGCCGAAAAAAAATGGCGGATGAGGGGCGCCGAAGAGTGAACTTTAAGTACTGACTATTATGTCACTTATTTATGTGCAAATGTTTAATAATGAAGAACATTAAAACATTACTGTTGGCCACATGTCGGCAAAGTTATGTGACATTAGTGACGTTTGTACTAACTTGGTTTTAAAGCCTTTAAATATACGCCGTTCAATAGCTGAGCTTAATCTTACAGAGAATGATCAAAGCTCATGTAGAAACAAACAAATGAACAAAAGATTTTCTCCTTCATTTCTGTCAAACAATTATGACACGTTTCCAGCTGTTAGTATCATGGTTGCTAGGCAACCTGGGCAGCGCAACGAAGGCTAGACCGTCCCATTTCACAAGCCTCGCACTTCCGGCCTTAGCGGTCTTTGAGTACGCGGCCCTTGTGGACCGTTAAGGCTGCGTACTTTAAGGCTGCAGACCCTGAATTGGGATACAGCCTGTGACAGCCACTTTCCACTGATGAGTCAGCAGGCGATCAGCTGAAGGGCCAGATGCAGCTCTCAGGTTCATGGTTAATGACACGGCTGCCTGATACTCTTCAGATACTGCGAGAAAATCAGAGAATCAAAGGCAAACTTGGAAAGACCGTCAGAAAGCCGGAGACCAAATTTGTAAAATGACAAACGACTCCTTGGAAGCAAAATGTAAAGAAATGAGGACTAGCTTCAGACTGGCAGAACGACGCATTTGTGCCAGTGCTTCAAATCTAAAGAGTAAGAATATTACAGCTCTTGTACTTCACTCATGAATAGTTCAGTTCAGTTTAGATATATATGCTAGAATACAAAATGCAGTCTGTCATTAATACAACAAACATTTAAAACCAGTCACATGAAATTCAAACCTGACTGAACAAAAATCTATAAAATATTTTTTAATATTGTTGAGCCAACCAGCTACTTAAACAGATGAAGTTACACTCATGTTTGAGGTCAACTTGTACTGAGTTATTTCTGACTGCATACTGTAGAGTATAGCTGTACGTGTCCCATGTAACAGTGTGAACTGGTTTATTTAAGTACAGAACGCTTTCCAGTTTAAAGTTATTGCAGGTAGTGGGTTGTTGTTCAGACACTGATGAAACCAGTGTTGCTGTCAGAGTGAGCTGCTGTGACAAAAACACAGATCTGTGTCTGCATCGTCCTTTTTTCCCACAAAGTGTTTGATTTACACTCAGCTGCAGTTGACCTGCAATTATTTAACACACAGTTTTAACACACTTGTCCAGCAGAGGGCGGTATACGATACATTTCACTGCCTGGTGATGTGTCCTGTACACATGATGGAAATGTGCTGTATACACGTTTAGTTGAACCTACCAGTCACATGCTGCTTGGACACTCCGACCTCCAGTCGACACCAGAGCTTTGAGTCTGTGAAAGAAGAGAGGAAGAAAAATGAAACGTACGCCTTAAAGAAAGTTCACCACAGCACTCAGAGACTGCCACAAAGGGCTTTTTTTTAGCTCTTTGTTTGTCTTTGAGTTAAGGAACAAGATGATCTTGTTCGCATCCTGAGGAACTTTCTGGCTAAACAACAAAACAGAAATCAGCCACACCTATGTGGATGCACACGAGGGCTCGAAAAGAAAAGAGTATGGAAAAGTTGTTGAGCATACCTAACATCGAGGTTTCTACAAACAGTGAAAAAGGAAGTCTTTGGTATTCTTCAGGTTTTACTTGTTACTCAGTATTTTTTTAATCAGTGGTCCAAACAGCAAACTCTATTTTTGTATTTTATAATAATGATGAAAACAGTAACTGGTTTAAAAATGTTTGTTTTCTGTCAGACAAAAATGGTCGCAGTGCTGCACGGTCATACTAAACGCTGTTTTCCAGAGACAATCAATAAGAAACAAATCTGGCTTAAAGCGAGAGGAACTAAAACAGCTGGTCAAGAGCACGACGGAGGCTGGAGCTCAGGACCAGAGCAGGTCAGCTGCTAATCAGACGGCTGGTGCTTTAATCCTCAACTGCTCCAGTCTGCACACCAAATGGGCAAGATGTGAACTCCGAGTGGTTCTCCCATCAGAGTTTGAATGTTAGATAGAAGGGAAGTGTGAATGAGGCACGTTGTGTAAAGTGCTACATAAGAACTGAACAGGATTCATGCAGAGACAACGATAAACCACAGATATGGACCTGACAGCTGAAGCACATTTTAACTGAAACATCTGGAGACGGTACAAACAGTGCAGCAGCCGTTTACCCACAGAATTAGTGATGGGTCGGTCGCGAACGAAATGGCTCTTAGAGCCGGATCTGTGAAGTGAACGATGCAAGCCGGCTCCTTATTGGGAGCTGTGGGGGTTTTTCCTTCTCCTGCCCTCGCTTTCACTTTTTTTCACTTCACGCTGCAAGTCACCCTTGTGTTTGCGCCCCGCCCCCTCTGCTCAGCACTGAGCTGAGGGGGCGGGGCGGTAGTTACACTCGCAACAGCAGTAGCACACAACAGGAGCAGGAGGGAGAGGGAAAGAAAGAGAGCCGGGAGCAACAAGAGACAACACCGTCACATTGGAAAGGTACAGTAAAGAAAATGAGTGACACCAAGAAAAGAAGCAACGTCTGGAACCTTTTCAATCTTATGACAAAACAAAGGCAGAGTGTAGAGTCTGCAAGAAAAGGATATCACATACTCATGGTTTTTTTTTTTTGAAAGTTATGTAATTGATTGGTTTGTATGTTGACACTACACAATTATATATAGAGCCGGCTCCACAAACAACCTGCACAGGCACCTGAGAACTGTCCACCCATCAGTGCAATGGGAAGATAAAACGCAGTCAGCTGAGTGTGATATTAATATTTCTAAATGACAACTTTTCCCTTAATTAAAGATCTGGGCGTTCTTTTTCCCCTTTTTTCCATATTTTAATTTATATTTAATTGTGTTGCAGTTTGTAGTGTTTTGTGTTGTTTCACTTTAAATTTGTTTAAAAGGAAAAAGCTGAAAATTTAAATAGTTAAAAGTTGAAATGTGACTAGTTGTTTTTTGTATTTTATAATTTATTTATTACATTTTATGTGGAGTGAATAAATAAAAGTATATTTACAGTGGCCCCTAGAGACAAAGCACGTACACACACCAAAACACAACAGAAGTGCTCCAGGATGCTAGAGGCCGTGTTGGTGGCTACACAAGCCAGCAAGTACCAACAATCACTTGGTGTTCGCTCGCTCTGCGGTAGAGTATCACTTCCTGTTCCTGCTCAAACACAGTGGTGTTTCTGAGTAGCTTATTTGCTTAGCAATTTAATTAACAACTTTTAAATACATTCTTCTTTCATAGTATAATCTTCACGTGCTTCATCCGAAGCACACTTTCTGTGTA
>NW_024582589.1:146510-160472 GCF_018398535.1 Haplochromis burtoni | reverse complement strand
TTTTTTTACATTACTAATTCCTTTTGTGCATAATTTTATATTGTTGTTGATAATTAATTAATTAAAGCAACAAAACAACCTGAAGAGCCGGCTCTCTAAAAAGAGCTGGAAATCCCATCACTATACAGAATCACTTTTGTACTACTTTTGTGAGAATATCACACAAATGTAGGCCGATGTTTCATCCAAGCATGAAAAAGTGATTTGAAACTTTTGTTTTAAAACATTAAAACAAGGCACGGATGAAAGTTATTCAAACAAATACATGTTGGCATAATTGTCTATGTAGTTACACACAGAGCAGACATGGAGAAACAGCGCTCATGGAAAACGCTCCACTTTCATCACCTGCTGTTCATGTTGACGGGTGCTGGACAGGTACCAGGGGGCTGACGCCCTGACGACGGGGGAAAGAGACAACGTTGTTCACACCGACTCTGAATCGACACGCAAAGTCAGCCAACACACACAAAATAAAAACTTAGCAAGGCTGAATGTCTTTCTGTAACTGAGACGGGTAACTGTTTATGTCTCTGTCATTATCCTCCCAGGACCTGCGTCCACATATGTGGGCATCACATTCTGGGCTGAACTAAACAAACATGGCTGCAGCTCAGTGGTGACGACCATTTGTTCCTGATGTACTTTTGTATTGGGCACATTTACAAAGAGGGAGCACCTTTTTTCCCTGTCCCATGACCGATAAAATCAGAGTTTATGAACGTTCGAACTGAACATTTTTATAATTCTTTCCGCTCCTGCTGTTGACTCTAAATGTCAGGGTGTATGTGTGAGTGACTGCATGTTTGTGTCACACCGGGGATGGAGAAAGACCAAATGTGAGTAAAGATGAGACGCCAACACGGATCGCGAGTCAGAGGAAGCGTCAGTTCCTCACCAGCAGCAACATGGAAGATGATACGCAGCGTGTGTAGGATGATATTAGTGTCTTTCACTCAGAGTGTGAACACCACACAGGGCTGACTCCTCTTTACAATAAATTGACACTTAAGAGTTACTTGTAAAAGTGTTACTCACCCGTTGGAGTGATCATCATGGTTGTGTTTCATGTTTTCTGCTTTGTAATTCAGAGAGGGGGAAGGACAGTAGGCTGCAGTAACGGTCTGCATCCTCAGTTTGTGTGCAGGCCACAGTGAGCAGTGAAGATGAAAGAGCCACTTACACAGAGTGAACCGAAATGTACCCTCTCACACCTCCAGCCCAACCTGGAGCTAAAGCTGCCGAGGAAGCAGAAACGGCAGCGCATCAGATTATTCAAATTACAGTCAGAGAGTGGAATTAGCCACCGCTCGGAGATACGAATCTGAACACGCTAATGTGGTTTTCATCTCCGGGCATTCAGAAGTTTATTCTGTATGCCACGAGCTATTGTTCCTGTGGGACAGGGTTACTGCATACGGCACAGTCCGAAGGTTTGAAAGCACAAAGCTGGTGAGCAAACTAGCCTCCAAATGAATGCTGAGGCTGCTTTTCACTCTCCACAACAAAACTATTCCTGCCAGCTTAATAAAGCAGTAGTTGCATCAGGATCTTTGCGTCGTCTCCTCACCGCAGATATGAAAGATGACGTTTTTCCTGCCCGGTACAAGCAGACCTTACAGTGTCCACTCAGACTTCTGTTCTAAATAACTTCTCACTTGGTTTGCAGACAGACTGCACATGCAGCCTTTACACAAACAACAAAACACGTTATTTGCCATTATTCACCCATTTTATCGGAAAGGACACATAAAGTGTACACCTTACTAAAATAAGTTTGCTCTTTAAATTGCTGCGTTTGATGACTTTGTTGTGGATTGAGAATTTCTTCCAGTCAAAGCAAAGCAGACTGCACTGAGGTTGAGCTGTTGACCTGATCCGAGCTGTTAAACATAACCGTACGTATCCCAGAACACAAAGCTTTTCATGACGCCTCACGCACAGAGAAGGACAAAGCAGTACTGTTGTGTAGATGCTCTGTGAAGAGGAAGAGACAAACAGCTTCACCACAGTGAGCTCAAAAAGCTGCAGCTGAGACCACAGCAGAGACGCTGGGCTGTTTGGGTTTGACGAAGCTGCTCGTGTCCCACAGGTAAGACCTGCATATCACTGCACACATGTGAGACGAGCAGCGGTGGCTGAAGACGCACACACACAGTAAAGTGAGCCAGGGCTGGAGGCATTACAGACGCTTCACCTGGCTGGCATTCAGTCTTAATGAACACAAACTGTGACTAGAGCACATCAGGCTTTCACAGCCCTTACAGCGAAAGCAGAAGCGGATTCTGTGAAACACTCGCAGTGCTGACGTGTTCGACTACACCGTCAAGTCGACACACTGTCATAACTACGACATAATGAACAGATTCAAGCGTACATGCAGTGCACTCATAAATAATGCTCCATGAGGTAAATGTTGCATATCAGCATTAAAGCACTGATAAATGTGACCTCGGAAACATGGCATCACAACCATCCTATACAGGCTTTATTAGTCAGAACTGGAAACATGAGACAGTTTCCTGCTTCTTTGTTTGTCATGACAAGAAGGCAGCTCAGTAGGAAAAAAGCTTTTGCATCACAACAGCTTTCAAAAAGACACTAAAGCCATAAAACGCAGACGCTGCACTGGACTCAAGGAAACCACAAACAGCCGACGCAGAGCCGGAGCGTAGAAACGTCCAAGAACACAAGAGAAGAGAGCAAATAAGAGCGACACACTGTACGAGCCGACACAGAAAAGAAGCAACGTGAAGGTTTAAACACACACAGAAGGCAACCAGGGAGAGTGGAACCGTCACAGTAACAAGACACAGCTGAACTCAATCTAAGCAATGACACACAGGGAAGTTCAACTAACAGACAACAGGAAACACCGGCAAACTTCACTGAGCTCTGAGGAACACACTCTACAACTCACTGGATGACAGCACAAATTGATGTGTCCTCAGATCACACGGACGTATTCACCACTGCGAGTTTTTAAACGCGATACTGGTACAACAGCTCGCACAGGTGGCCTTTGACCTCGATACAATTCAGTTTTGTTTTTCTACATCTGCCAGTACTGTAATGGTCCTAAGAAGCTCCACGCCGTGACAGCATGGTTCCTTCTTTGTTTCCACCTTTTAAAATGATGCTGCTGACTGGTGAATGCTAAAGTTTGCAGCTGAGACCAAAGTACCAAAAACATGCATCAGATGAAACTGTTGCAACTGTTTTCAACACATTTAGTAAAAGTAAAAAGCCAGAAATGAACGATTATAATAACATCAGTGACATCAGTCACTTCTGAGAAAAAGCCTCTTTGTTTATTCTAGTTCGAACGAACGAGCCTCAAAAGAATCAGGAAGGAGAGAACGACAACACCAGCTAAATAAATATATAATAAACTATCTAATCACATATATAATACGTAATCTCAGATTGGTGCCGGTCGCACTCTTGAGTTTGGATGATGATCAGAGGAAGTTCTCAAATAAAAAAGGCTCCACGGCTTCTTCTTCACATTAAAAAGTGTAAAACATTCATGTGGGCTGCAAGCACAGCTTGTTTCCATGAATGTACAAACATCCAGTTAGAAGAAGGGCTCAAATAAGACTTCCTCAGTGTGACTCAAGCTACAGTTGAAAGCATTTCTTTGTAAGTAAAACACGAGTTTATTTAGTCAGATGTGTGAAGAAAATGTGAGTGACAGTGACGGCGTCTGCTCTAAGAGCAGGTGAGTAACGGCTGCGTGTTTGTGGCGAGGACGGCCCCTGGTACGTGTGGGGAAAAGCAAACATGGCGTTCCAACATGGAGACCCGTCTCAATCTGCATCAAACCGCTGTGACGTTTAGAAATCACACGAGCAACATAACTACAGTGCTGTGAAGAAGGGTTTGCCCCATTCTTGTTTATTTTTGCATAACTGTCACACTTTTAGATTTCAGGTGATCAAACACATGTTCATGTGTTGATAATGATAATGTGAGTAAATGCAAAATGCAGCTTTTTAAAAAATCCAGTTAATCACAGTTGATTTAGGACTTAACGAAACGCAGGAGAACTCGGTTTGGATACTTCGAACAAATCACACTTCTTCAAGGAGTGCACATCAGACTGGCCAAAGACAGAAACGTAGCTTCAGAAGATGACTTTGTGAATCTGTTGCTGTGACAATCATTTCAACAATTATTTCAAAGAACCAAAACATTTGCAATAACATGAAGCGGCACCTTAAACTCGCCCCCTCATGATCGCGTCACAGAGCTTAGAGCTTCAGAGTCTGGGTGCACATTTAAAGCAGTGAGGTCAGTTTATAAAGTCAGCAGCCACTCGTTACGGAAACTTTCAAACGAAAAGCTGAGGTAAAAATGGTAAATGGCCTGTATTTGTATAGCGCTTTACACATCCAGTCATCCACCCATCCACACACACATTCACACACTGGTGATGGCAGCTACATTGTAGCCACAGCCACCCTGGGGCGCACTGACAGAGGCGAGGCTGCTGGACACTGGCGCCACCAGGCCCTCTGACCACCACCAGTAGGCAACGGGTGAAGTGTCTCACCCAAGGACACAACGACCGAGACTGTCCAAGCCGGGGCTCGAACCGGCAAAAAAAGTGACACAGTTTTATGTTTAAAGCCATTCAAAGCTGCAGTATTGATTTCTACATGTGAAAGCTCTCTGAGTTTGAACTAGATCAAAGAAACGTTTTCAAATTTGTTTCATAACTAAAAGAAAATAAAAGTGAAACTGTGTCTGGGTTCCCCTCGACAGCCTCCACTTCCTGTTCCTCGTGCTGCCTCTCAGGGTTTCCAGAGCCGTGGGCTGCCGAGTCACATGCGTCCATTAGAGGCGAGCGAGGATTGGAGGAGGAGCCTGGGTAAACACAGTGTGGAGCCTTTTCTGGGAACGAGCTAATGTCAGATTGCATCATGAAAGAAATCAGAGGCAGTGTGTTCAGAGCAGCGATGGTAGCGCAGCCTGGCGTGAGGTTTGCTGATCAAAGGGGGTGAGATCACTTGGGTCTGCCTCGCTAAAGCCTCGAAGGCCAGCTACTCACCACGCCCGCAGACTTCATGATGATGGCGCAAATCTGCTTACACGCTCTCAGCCCCTCTACGCTCATCATTTTAATGCTGAGCAGCACAAAGGCACAGCCGTCAGCTCCATGCCTGACTGACCCATAAACAGCTCGGCTGCTCGCTTTCATTGCAGTTTTACTTTATTACTGGACTCCAAGTGAGGTCCTGCCAAATAACTGCACTTTAAAGCTATGAACCAGAAATGATAATAGTGGTGAATATCAAATCAAATTTATTCATATCATTCTCATGTTCCAGAGTTTGGGTGCAGCGATCGATAAAGCTCGCCTCTGTTTTTACGTCTCGTTCTGGGAAAGTCAGAAGCAACTTATCTGCAGACCTGAGGGCTCGCCTTGGGTTATTCTTTGGGTTGGGTTAAACGTGCCAGGATTGGGGAGATATGATCAAATTTGCGAGTGCCTGTCAGGAGTTGGGCTGCCACATTCTGCAGACGCGAGAGTACAGCCTGGTTAATACCGAAACAAAGACTATTGCAGCAGTCCAGCCTAGAAGAGATAAATGCATGCATCACTCTCTCAAAGTCGGCAAATGCCAACATGGTCTTGGTTTTTGCAACGACCCTCAGCTGGAAAAAGCTGGTTTAATAACAGAATGTATTTGTTTGTCAAATGAGAAGGAGCTATCGAGAAACACTCGATGTTTGAGTCAACATTAAGGGAAGAACAGGGGTCAGAGGGGGCGATTAGTATGGTCTCTGTTTTCTGATCATTTATATGCAGAAAATTTAATGCGAACCAAGATTATTGTCATCAAGACAGTCAAGTAAAACTTTAGAGGAGTCTGCAGAATTGTTTCTAAGGGGAAAATAGATTTGAGAATCGTCAGCGTAACAGTGGAACGGGAGCATATACTGGGAGAAAAGTATTGGGCCAAGGACTGACCCTTGTGGGACCCCACAGGTGAGGGGGTGGATGTGGAAGAAGAGCCATTTAAGATCTGAACCATTTAAGTGCAGTACCCTTAATGTCCACACAGTTGTCCAATCCTGATAGCAGAATTCCCTGATCCACTGTATCAAATGCTGCACTTAAATCTAAAAGCACTAACATGACGGGATTACTAGAATCGGTTATCATTAAGAACTTTTATGAGCACAGTTTCAGTGCTGTGTAGCGCTTTAGACCCAGACTGAAATGATTCCAAGATGGCATTAGTCTCCAGAAAGGCAACTTTGAGACATGCACGATGCATCAAACGTATATGAAACAGACAATATGGCAATAAGAAAATAGTTGGAGGGGAGCGAGCGCTGCACTGCGAAGTCAACATTAAACGGTAGATAACGAAATGTTTTCCACTGATTTTTAGGAATTACAGCAACTTTAATACAAAATGCCTCAAAACTGCACAGACTCTGTTTTTAATGACTTTCTGCAGTCTGAAACCAGTGAAATCACCATGCTGAGCTTCCTCTGTTGCTCTGCTATGTCTTTATCACACACGCCCATAATTGCTGCTTGATTGCGTGGTTGGGTTGAAATCAGGTGACTGCCTTGGAGTATCCCATTTCTTTGCTGTCCAGTTCATTTTGCAGCGCTTGGCTGAATCTGAGCGTGGAGCTCTGTGCACAGTTCATCCTGCTACTTTCATCAGCGGTCACATCATTAATAAACAGCCAGACGTGATCAGCATTGCCTCCGCCATCTGACAGGTAATTGGCTATGCTTCAGATCACAAGTCTAATGTGGCCTTTGTGTTGTTGAGTGGAGCCGGTGATGGTTACCCCCATGTTTCCATTCATGAAGGTGTCTCCTGGTTGTAGACTTGCTCTTTAAGAGTGTTTGTGACTTGGATAGACGGTGTTAAGCTATAAGTAATAATAATTTAAGAAATAACTCTTTAATCACACACGTTAGTCATCTTCCACGTTCCTTTGAGTCTTTTGCTGTTGTTGAGCTTGGCCGGTGTTTTCGGGCCCCTCCAAATGTTTTTGCCGCCTCTCTGAGAGCTTGTTTTTTCACTCTGATAAAGTCTCCATCGCTCGTACTGACTCGTAAGCTTTCAGTGAAAAGCTGTAAATATAAATTCAACAGTTTCAGATATTATGTCTGCTTCCTTCGTCATATAATAACAATAATGGGGGAAGGGGACAAACTACAGAGATCACCAAAGAAATCTGTAACTGAATGATACTCCAGTATGTTCTTGTTGGGTGGACGTCTATCATAGCAAACCTTAGATTCAATGGTTAGCCAAAACATTTGAAAATTTCACTAGGAAGTCACAGAACTATTAAGAATGCTTGCTATAAGCTCCTCTCCTCCTCACCCTTATCTTCCCTGCTTAGCCTCTATGTCCTTGTCTTGTCTCGTGTGCATTACTTTCCCTGGAATAGCCTCCCACTGTCGTTCTCTAAAACCTAAAAGAGAATTATGGATTTGATCAACTGGTCTCTGAATGCTATTGACACCCTTTTCTCAACGAGAAGTCTGGGCTCGGGAGAGCCCGAGTGCCCTGGAGGGACTTTCCCTGCCGGATACACGATGGACGGGTGGCAGAACTGGAGGATCATGTGCCTGGCGGGACTGTCGATCGAGGACGCTGAAGATATCTATCTATTCGGAACCATGATAACAGGGTTCATGCTGATCGGAGTTGGCTTAGCCCTGGTTTATCGGAGAAATAAGAGAGCGGAACCGGCTGTTCAAACCCCCCCAAGGCTGCCCGCTGGAATCGAAATGGAACGAGGCGCAACCTCTCACAACGAACGTAATATGGTCAACACCTTGGAGACGCTTGCAGCTGCTGTGAAGGCTCAAAACAACACCATTGAGCGTATGAGGGGAAACATCAGAGAGAGGCCTGCTCAAAATGAGACCCTTGAGCGACAGTTGGAAAACATCGCGGAACGGATCACTGCAGTTGTGAGGTCTCAGAATCAAAAGAACGATAACACCATGGAACAGAAGTTTGATACCATCATGGGGAGGCTCGCGGCTCTCCAACGGGAGATCGAGAGGCCAGTGTCGGAGTGTTAGGGCAGCCTGAAAATTCTCCTGGGCTGCTCGCATGGAAATTAACAAAATCAACATGAACATTGCGGACCCCCCTAACGCGCCAGCTGCAGGCCCAAGGCTGGAGCCGAACAATCACTCCCTGATAACGACTGTGTTACGGCTATTCTTTCCGTCCCATGCAAGGACACCTGGATTGGCTGGAGGACTGTTTACTTAGCCTGATAGGCCGAAGGACACTGTCTCAGCTGAACTATGGACACGCACACACACACACTTACACTGATTAGCACTCATTCATTCCCCCTCCCTTCCAACGCCTTCGATGCTTCTTGCCCCCTGGGAACACGAGGCAGGTCCCGGCCTGTGCTGTCGAATAGATGACGGCGCCGTCGTAGGATGGCTGCTGTGTTTGCCTGGGGTTACTCCTCATCCCCTACCCATCCCTGTGGCTTGTCACGTCTTCCATAATGTTGTGCTGTGGACATTTATGTGCTTTTGTGCAGAGGAGTTTTTTTGTTTCCTGTTCTCGTGCTGTCCTACCCTACCATGGAAGCACAGCATGAGTGGAGGTCTCTTTTTTTCCTCTTGTACCTTCCCGTTGTTGTGTACATTTCAGTGTTTTTCTGTAATGCTACCAATCTCCGACTTGTAACCCCATGTGATGTCTGTGTTATGTGTGTAAGGTCGGGGGGGGGTTTCCATCTCGCTGCAGGGCATACTGCTAGTGACATATAAAAGCTGTTTCATTCATTCATTCATATAAGAGAAATATGGGCCCCGTGTATTTCTGGAGCCCTGGCTGTGACCACTTCCTGCATCCCAATGACACACTGACTGCTCCACAGCTGTCCCACCACCACACAGTCCCGAGAAAAGCTCAAAACCCCCTCCACCTGTGAGCATGCAGCAGAGCGAATAACAGATCTTTGGGGGGAAATGTCCCCATGTGATCATTTTCCCAACCAGTGTTGAAAAAGATAAACATGGCCTGCATGTACACAGAGCAGATTATTTTCAGGCTAAAAACACTTCTTCAGCTCTACAAATGTTTGATATTGTAAACAACACATCGAGGCTCAGTCTGGCAGCTTAAAAGCATTTGTTAGGAGGAAAAACCCTCGCTCATTCTCACCCACAGAGATGTGAAAGCAAGTTTTCCAACTGCAAAGAGATCCTCTGTTAACAGTTCACAGAGACAGGAAGAGAAACAGACAGGCAGAGAGCAACACGCCCACGCAGCGCTGCGCCGACCTGCAGCTCGTGCAGCACGTAAGGCTTCGCTGAACACAGCATGCCCCAAACAGGTGAATGTAATTAATAGCAAGTTAAACAGAAAGACTGATGACATCACAACGATAATAATTCGTGCGACGCAAAAAGCTTGAGACTAAAAGCCAAAGGAAGTGGGTTCTGGTTTGTCAGGCTGATGGAAAAAAAGACCCTTTTGTAATAAATATGTCGTCAATAGTGTGATGGTTTGCAACAGTACAAACACACACACACACACACACACGCATACCTGCAGATTCCTGTTAACTAGCTGGTTTACGTGCACTCGCTTCAGATTCTTCTGTTTTTTGCCTGATTCGTCTTCAACTCTGAGCTTGTTGCATCAGGTGATTTGAGACGCCGAGCTAAACTTAACCTAATAATCTCTGTGAAATGGAGTGTGTGTTATAGTGTGTGTCACTGAAACACCATCTATGCCACTTCTAAAGAAAAGGAACATTAGCACAGCTTCAGTCGTGGTTAACTCTGAAAAATAAATAAAATACAATCGGCTGTAGAAAAGGCAGCCTCTAATTTATCAAGCAAGAAAAATGTCTCCAGCTTTCTTCTGTTTCATATTCAATGAATTTTATAGAACAAGTTGTAAGTTAAACTTCTTTATAAATACAAATAAAAAGCTTTAAGATTTCCATTTTTTATGTGCAGCTTCTTGCTTTGCAAACACCCAGAGTAATATCACATATGAAAGCGCACGTTTATATATCAGAGTGACTAAAGTGACTATTTATGTGGACAAATATAACTGCAGCGTTTCCCTGAAATTAATATCAGGTTAGCTTTATTGTTGTTTGCTAAATCAAAACTGTCTCCCTTTAATTTTCACAAACAGATAATAATAAAAATAATGATGATAATAAGAAATAAAAGTTACTTTCTGTCGAGAAAAGTATAAGAACACTGGCTTTTGAAATCAAATGTGTGAATCTGGTTCTAATTTAAAGAATTAAAATAGAAATGTCAGTGAGGTATTTTCAGCTTTGAAGTTTCTCTTGTTCTGTTTGAACTGCACTTTTACTGATGCGCCTAAAAAGGCCACTATGTTTGACATGTTTGACATTTTACTAGCATAAATAATTCATCCACTAATGTACGAGACATTTGTTCCATCGATTATTCAGGCAGACAGACAACCTGCAGCTCTGCTGCCATCACGGAGCACCATGAGTCAGTGTTCAGTGGGAGGAATACCCCCGACTGCACAGACTCGTCGTAATGCTCTGTGTCAACTACGGCCTTAAAAACAAAACAGCTTAGAAAACGTGTGTGTGAAATATGTGAGTTTATGCTGGAGACCAAAATGTGAATAAAACCATCAGACCAAGCTAGCTCCTGTTATCATAGGACACTTAAATGTGTAGCTAACAGTCGACCTGTGTGTGAATGATTAGTATGGATTTAAACGCGTTTCCATGGATCAGTGTAATCCCAAGTCTCTGGACGATGGAAAGATTGTCATGTAAATAATAAAAATGCTGCTTTGTGACTGAACCACTTTCAACAATATTGAGCAGCAGGATGTTCCTGACTCTACACACGTCTGCTGGTATTAATATTTCCATACCACACTGGAAAAAATGTACTGGTGCATATTAATTTGCTATTCATTTTCCCACTTCTGTGCTGACATGCGCTTGTTTTGCTAAAGGGGGTTTTGTGAATACAGCTTTGGTTAAATGATCCCCACCGTGTTTAATGTGTTTTTGTGAAGGCGTTCATCTGCTTCACAGCGTAAGTCTTCACGCCTGATGTAGCGTGTCTTTTCTGACAGCACCGATAAAGACAGCAGAGCCAGCAGTGCAGCATGTGCACGAGGCGCGCTGCAGCGCACAGCACAAATGTCACCAGGCTGCACGCCGCTGCAGGTTGAAATTGTGCTCCTAGCCTCGGCAGAGCTTCAGGCAGCCACAGGCACCGTCTTTGTACAGCAGCTGTTAGACGGCACCAGTTCTCTTCCACACGAGTGCTTTAGAGTCTACCACTGTACATTTGAAAGTATTGTTGCTTTTATCCTGGACAAACCCAGCAGGCCAGCTGTTGTGGGGGCAGGCAGAAGGACGGCTGTGGACAAGCAGGAGTCACTGACCTTCAGCCTAGCCCGGTGTTTTGGAGGAAAAAAAGAAAAGCAAATAAGAGCTTTAAGAAAAAAGGTAAAAAAAAGATTTGAATGAACACCAGCTGGGCTGATTCTGTTGGTGTCATATAAAACTACAAGTATCCTGATAGCAGAGGGTTAACCCAGTGATAGCTTGGACCTCACACGGTAACTAAATGATCAATTTTTCTGTCTTAGAATGAGAAACTATGAATCACATTTTAGTAATTATAAAACCAAAGACAAAGATGTGTCAGAACAAACCCGTGCAGCAAGGCGGCGAGCCATTTTAGCATCACGCTGAACCAGGGCTGATTTTTTAAATCATCTGTGCTGTTCGTCTGCTTTCACTCTTCCCCCATAAAGGTGTCATTTAACAACAACTCCTGTACGCTTTGACACCTGAGTCTGCATCAAAAAAGATGCGGTTTGAACACCATTAAAACGGTTTCTCTGCACAGGCAGAGAGCACCGCCTGTCCCCACAGTGTGGATGCCCCACAGAGACCCTCCTTGTGTTGTCTGACAACTGCTGAGCCTTAATTTGTTTCGCCTGCTTCCACTGACTAATGCAGCTCTGACGCATGTTCCCCTACATGCCAGCGAACGCTATGACAGAGCCGTTCCTCTGCCTTCGTGTTCACAGTGACGCTTTATTGATTCTCTTTCGTTTTTAGCTGGAAACTTCCAGCCATCGCTGCGAGTTTGATTAAACACATGAACAGGCTTCACTGCAATAATTAAACTCTGTGTTGGTCTCACGCAATTTATCATCCATCCACAACATACATCCACCACAAGTGAGCCCACCCATGTGAAAGGAAACACACATGCATACAGACACACACACACCACCCACTCGCAGCGAGCCTCATTCAGCTGAGCCGTCCTGTCACTGTGGGAAATCCCATGGCTCTGTGTCCTCTGGCTGCATGCATCCTCACACTTCCTGTTTACAAATCTGACAATACACACATTTTCAGAGACCCACATGCAAGCGACCACACACAATTACTGCAGATGCATGACCGTGGCAGCGAGGGGTACATACACATGAGGGGAAACAGATACACGAGGCCGGTCGCCGCAGTGACCGCAAAGGTAAAACCACACGACTGGGTTCCCTTTGCCTATTGTGTTTCTCACACACACACACACACACACACACACACACACACACACACACACACACACACACACACACACACACACACACACACACAGTAACGCCTTTTGACCTTAAAGCTTGCAGCTGCAGCGGTAAGCACTTTGATCTGTCAGATTAAAGCCCCCAGCTCGGGGACCATTTATGTGGCCCTACACTAAACTGATACTAGCGTCTTTGAATTTCACCTTAAAGGGTGAAGGATTTAAAGCACCAACTTCGAATAAGGCACAGTTTTACAGGGTGGAGGTTTCAGTCATTAAAACTGTAAGCAGACCATATCCAGGGTCTGTCACCCAGAGCCCCCTCCTCCCCACGCTGAGGCTAAGACCTTGTCTTTGGCCTCACCGTACACTGGAAGGATTCATGCTTATTAATTCACATAATCTCCAGCAGTCCTGGGCTGCAGATATTGCTTTGGCCGTTCTTCTCCTCCAGCTTGGTGCGATTAGCGCTTTACATTCGTGAGCTCATTGGTAGCAGCCTTTTCAGTAACATCAGACAAATGGCCCTATCAAAATATGATTTTATAATCTGACGAAACAACACATTTTATAGTTTGGTTTGTTTTGTAGAACTAGTGCTGCGTGTCAACATGCAGTTGTAACATGTTCCAGGTGACCTGTGTGCAGCTGTTCATATCACAAAGCTCTGGTCCTGCTTTTGTTCTACAAACACAAAAAGGCTAAAATGTAAAAGTTGTGAGACTCTCTCCACGACAGCCCGCACCGCGTCCGTCAGCTCAGTTTATGTTGTTTTCTTTCTCCATCTAATGTTTCCCTTCCACATCTCATACAGCTGGAAAAGGTCATTTGAGCATGTTTATATGTGTTAACTTTTCACTAAACTGTGTCCCTGCTTCAAAAACCAGCAGAGTGCGTGTTTAGCACGTCTGTGCGGTGCTGACTTACTGGTTTTTCCAGGGTAGCGCTGAGCTGTGTAAGTAGCTCTGGTTTTTATTGGCAGAAGTGTGCGTTTGTTCTCACAGACTGTGTTGCTATAATGAGCCAGCATTGTGCTGCGTGTAGCGGACGGGGATACAAACTTCCGTCCTCACAATAATAGAACTGAGAATTGTTTTTCTGTGTTACTGTACATTGTTCCAGGGAGTCTCCAGCCACACAAAAGCTCACAAAGTGTTTACTCGAGCACAGTGCAAACCATCAGAAACCATGTGCAGCTTTAAATATGTACTTCTTTATTTTTTTTTATTTTTTTTTGCCTGTCCCGTTTGGCTCTTTTGCATCAGAATTGTTGTCTAAAGGCAAAGAAAGATGCCCAACGGATTTACTTTACCAAATTGACCATCCCAGCCTTGCCGTAATGGTCCATTTGATTCACCTTTTATTGTTTATTTTATTTT
>NW_024582589.1:110964-140066 GCF_018398535.1 Haplochromis burtoni | reverse complement strand
ACAGAATCTGAATATCGCAAAATATTTAAAAAATTGCAATAATATCGTATCACACACACACGTTAGGGCTACAGTTTGTAACAGCTAACAGAAGATAAAACAGGATGAAATCATTTCTGGTTTTTGACATCATAATTAATTTGAATAACTACTTTATGTGTTTATCAGTAAAAGTGGAGATATTCTCAACAACAACCCTGTGAGTGAAACTAAACCAGTAGCAGAGGTGGGTAGTAACGAGTTACATTTACTCCGTTACATTTACTTGAGTAAGTTTTTGCAAAAAATGTACTTTTAAAGTACCTTTTTTGCACGATACTCTTTACTTTTACTTGAGTACATCTGTGAAGAAGAAATGGTACTTTTACTCCGCTACATTTGCAAAATTTGACTCGTTACTTTAAAAAATAATTAATTTAACACATTAGATAACATGCCGCCAGTGGAGTTTTCTGTAACTTTTTTACCAATCAGATGTGGCCATGCAGTCACATGTCCAGTTTGAAACTGTGGCGGGCAGAGCGGCCCAAGCGTTTCAAAGTAGCGACACACGTAAAGAAGAAACATGAAAACATGGCAGAGTCTACGCTAGAGCTGAAGAGGATGAACAGCCTTGGCCTCACATACAAAGGATGTTTAGTTTAAACAGTCTGCATTAAGCTGGGCAAACACTGCGATTTTTTTCAGTCGCGTTATTCAGCTCCTGCTCAAACTGTACAATTAAATCTCAGGGGTTAGAAGTTCATAGGTCACGATGCAGGTCTCACACTATACGGCCTGATGCTCTGATGCGACCTGAGTGCTCACACTGTGCGTCCATAACATGAAGCTTATCATACAAAATCTGTCTCTCGCTCTCCCTCTCTGTCTTTCACTCACACAGACACACACCGTCAACTTTGCTAAATTACTAATGAAAAACATTGACCAGGCAGTGGTGATTGAGCAGCATCCAGCTCTTTTCATGGTTGTTGTAGTCGTGATAATTTTGTAAATGGTAAATGGACTGATTCTTATACAGCGCTTTTCTACTCTCCCGGAGTACCCAAAGCGCTCTATACAACATGCCTCATTCACCCATTCGCACACACTCATACAAGCACTTCCAAACACAAGTGCAAACTAAACTACATTCACACACATTCATACTCCAATGAACGCATCGGAGGGCAACTTAGGGTTAGTATCTTGCCCAAGGATATTTGGCATACAGACTGGGGAAGCCAAGAATCGAATCACCAACCATCCGATCAGTAGCTGATCTGCTCTACCACCTGAGCCGCAGCCACCCCAGGTGGCTTTGTGAGGCCACATTGAAAAGCCTCGGAATCGGAAGCGTAGAGCTGCTACCCAGGCAAAAGAAAAATAGAGCTATATCACGTTATAACATGAAAAGTATATTATTATAGTATATTATTGTTCTAACAAAAGTTTATTGTTCTAACAATATACCTTTCATGTTTGAACAATATAATATCAGGTTATTACAATATACAGAATTATCACGTTCGTACAATATAAATATTATAGAGGCTACATTGCAGCTCCAGTCACGCTTCCATCACCGTCTTTCGTCTTTTCCCAGAGTAACAGCCAAACAGGAGGATCTATTGGCTAGCACTGCTTAGCCTTGCACGCGTTCTTATTTTAAACTTAATCTGGAATTCATTGCAAACTGTTTGTGCGGGACATGAATGACAGGATTTTGTTTTTCTACAAAAACATCTCCAGTGTGATCAAATCTTCTTGTCAAACATCTGCAGCTTGGCAGTGTATATACAGCACTATAATGACCAGAGCTAATTCTTTTGAAAACCTTACATCTTTCCACAGGTCTCAACTTCATCAGACATCACCTAGACTCAGAGCTGATGAGGCCAGCACAAACAGCAGCCTAACCGACTAAGATGATGGATCCATGGGGTCAGGAAAGCCAGAAGCAGGGCTGGAGAGGTACCTTTCATGTCCATTCACTGGAGGTGTGGATCTATTGCATGGCGTTCCTCACATCAAGAAGCTGTCGATCAAAATCAATACAGCTCTTCCTGCATCTGGAGCTTGTGAAGGACTTCTCAGTCATGCAGGACTCCTGTTCACTGCTGAACAGTTGAGAGCAAACTGCTGCTGAAGCTGAACCATCACCTCACTGAGTGAAGAAATGGCACATTTTTGCTAAATATGCAGAAATAGATGCACACCCATACAACTTATGGTAAACTGAGCTGCCTTGTATGTTGAAGATGCCTCGTTCTGTTTTCTCTGAGGCTGCTGTGCCATTTGGAGCAAAGATGAATATAAAGTTTACAGCATATCTTGTCACTGGAAATAGTTTGCACTGTTTATATATTTATATTATTTACTGCAGGTATTGGTGAAAAAAGCTTTATGTTGTGAAAAACTGAAATCTGGAAATTAGAATTGCTGTGCCTCATTTTGTAGTAATTGTGCACTCTTGTGTCGCTGTATGGCCTACAGGTGTTGGAACTAGATTCAGAGAGGCTGAGCGTCGGCTCTGCTCTACGGTGATGCGAGCTGTGCTGTCTGCAGAGCCAACACCGCTTCCCCTCGCAGTGATAAGGGAGACTCGGCCTGCGTGTTATTAACGGTGAAAACGAACTCTGGGGAAAACGATGAGCATCTTTCTCCAACAACTTGTTTTCTGTGCTGTTTGTCATCCACACTCATTAATCCTAAGCGGCACGTGGCGGAGAGAGACAGAGCTAATGGAGCCGCCCAGAGCGCTTGTTCACTCATTGATTTGACTCCAAATATGCACCCATTCATACAGTGATAAATGAGTTCACACACAGATGCTAACGGAAAGAAAAATCGGACTCATATTTCACTGTTCAAAGCTGGGCATTGAGCTAACAGGAAGTCACATTACGGGTCGTAATCACAGGCTCACTTCTCTTATTGACCTTCTGTCAGCGTATTTATGACACAACAGGATCGCAATGAAAACAAACTCAATTTATGCTCATTCTCAAAGCTTTGATTAAACTTTTCTTGTCCAGTTCGGGGCAGGCGAACAGCCCACCTTTTACTTCTTTTATGTTTAGACTTATTTAGAGTCATGTGTGTAGTTCACGTGCACACCTAAGGAGGGACAAGCACATTTCAAATGGTGCATTAAACAACACTGTTTACATGTGACAAAAAAATAAGAGAAGAACCCAAAAACTGAACTACACCCAGCACCTGAAGATGAGATATGACCTAACATTAGACCTGCAGCAGCGTGGGGCTGTGCCGCTTCTCTGCACGAGTTCGTTGCGAGGCAGCGGCGTGCTCTCCTCAGCGGCTTCGTCTCCTCAGCTCTTTGCTCGGGTGCATTTGGCTGCGTTGTGCCGACAAAGCTTAGTGCTGGTAAAACTAATGAAGATTTTCAAAATGAAGACGAGACCCTGCTTTGGTCTGAAATTCACACAAGTACAATTGACGTTTACTGCGCGTAACACCAAACACTCATTACATCCAAGCCTGTAATTAAATGTCTCATCAAATCTATTTTCTTCTCCAGTCATTTCAATCCAGTCGTCCAGGAGGATTAGTGGAGCTCAGCAGGGGGAGAACAGAGCAGGAAGCTGCTCCAACACGGGCAGCTTCCTGCCGGTTCTCAGCGCCGAGAACGCGCCGGGCAGACGGCAGGCACTGGAGGACGCAGGCTGCTGGAGCCTCTCCAGACGCTGCTTTGGCAAAGCTACTGCGGGCGCAGATGGCTCGGTCGTCAGCGAGCACACAACAACACAAACATGTAAAAGCCGCTGACAGCAGATGACACACGAGCGCACGGGCCCCGCAGACTGAAATGTGTGCACGAACACTCGCGCGCACACAGCGTCCACATCAAATTGGGCATGCGATTAAATGCTACATCAAATCTACTTTAATTCCTGATCCCTTCAACCCTGTAGTGGCCCGCTTTACGGGACCAAAATAAAAACAGCAACTGTGTTCACAGATCAGTTTTGCGTGCTTGTGTTTGTGCGTGGCGGTCACGAGAGAGGCTCTCTGGCCGAGGCAGAAGCACCACGGCCGACAGCGCTTCCGCCGTTCCCTCCCTACCTGCGCTCACCTGCGCTGCAAATGAAAGCACAAAGTAGCAAAAGCACACTCTGGCATGGGTTATGGATTTTGAGCATACAGTCCAAAGCTGAGAAAGAGATGCGCTGCAGAGCGTGGAGAGGAGGCTCGTGAGCAACGAGGCCCGATACAGCTCCTGAAAGATGCTGCTGTCAGCTATCAAAGCTGTGAAAGAGGTCGCTTATCCTCCCCAAGAAACACAAGTATTTTTTAAAATGCATCACAGGTCAGAACTGAGAGAGAAATAGCACGTCAAACCAGCCAACAAAAGTCCGACTCAGCCTGGATGCTGTGAAGATTTTCTGTGTCTGCCTGAAGGCCCAAACCTCTGCATGCAACAGCTCAGGTTGATCCTTTGGTTGCCATCTAGAGGAAGTAGAAAGTTCACCACTGCTGACTGTGCAAACACATGATTATTGGTTGATTATTGGTGTGAGGTTCCTGAACTCTCTGCCCTCCTCTCACGCACAATAACCATATCCAACTTCTTAATAGCACTGAACTTACTTGTCAGGTTCTCATGTTTACTTGTCATGTTCTCATGTTGTTGCTAAGGATTGTCTTATTGCACTGGAGTCACACTGGGTTAAATATTTACACTTGGGTTTTAAGGGGTATTTATTATTTTCTTCATTATTTTATTTACGGGTTGTACGGAAGCCCCAAATGCAATTTCATTGTTCTCTGACAATGACAATAAATAAATAAATACAAAAAAATACAATACAAATACAATGCCTCCAATGGTTTTTCATCCGCTCTCAGTGGTGTGCGACAGAGATGAGTCTGTTATGGGCTTATCCGTGCAGGTCCTGAGCCACGAGAGTCCACTGCCACCTGGCCTCTCGTTCACCCTGACAACACTCATGTGGTCTGCAGGAACAGAGAGCTGTCCTCGGTGACACGCCTCACAGTCCAATAACAAGACCCTCCGGTTTGGTCCCTGACCCCAGCCTAGTGTCTTTTGCCCACTCGTTTGGTTCCCACTCTTATACTCATGGTTCACAGAAAACCCACTGCTTGTTCTTTTTAGTCCAATAAATGTCACCGATTATTGTGATTGATACCTGAGAAGGACGACCACAAGACAGATTTCTGAAATTTATGAAAATGTAAAGTAGTGCATCGCCCATCCTACCACACATCACTGCGGCTCGCAGTGCTGGAGTTTATTTCACTGCTGTTTGTTTTTACGGCTGCACAATGTGCAGGAAATATTGTTTTATAGAACAACTCCTTTTCTTAAATGAAACAAAAATAACGAGGTTCTTGAAGTTAAAACAGCTCGACAGAAGTCGTCCTGCAGCTCTCCGTCTGCTGCAGGTTCTGGTTTAAAACTGACCTCAGCACAGCTGAATGAGCTGGTCAGCAAGAAAAAACACCAGCGTCTTACTTCTTCTTTCAAAGTAAGAGCAAATGGATTATTTAGAAGAAAGCTGATCATGGATATCCTTATTATTTAAAGAGAGAAAGGCACGTATAGTTGTGTGGCCTCTAACATGTTTGGGTAACTCGACATGTGGGAATCACTGCTCTGCCTTATTTAACTGTAAAAGAATAAATGTTGAATGAGTCAAACAGGCAATGAGTCATTGATCCATCTGAGGTTCACACTTGGTTTGGAACATAGTGAGATTCTGCTATTACTAAGCACACCAGAGTATTGCCTTCAGAGGTGTGAAACTAGCACACAGGAGAAAACCTTAGCAGTATTGTTTTTGGTCATCAGTCAGCTGGAGGGAAACCCGAGCTGCATGTACACAAACCCACACTGTAGAGCTCTTTCAGATCATCAGACGGTGCGTTTTCAATTTGGGGTAATCCCACCAGTTTTAGCTCGGCACTGAAAATCTAAAGTGAAGGTCACGGCAGCACTGAAATATGAGATCATCCATGTAGACGGGTCATTCGGTTCAACGAGCTCAACAATCATTCTGCTAGCAACTCATTATGTCTCTGTGCTAATGAACACCACAGCTATAATACTGACATGCTTCAGCATGCCGTAAAAACAGTGTGAAGCTGCAGTTGCATCATGAACGTATTCTAACAACATCGAGCTGTGAATACCAGCCGCCGGACCCAGTTTGAATATTGACGAGATAAGTGTTAAAGCCACAGGTTACCAGATACAATCATGAACGCAGAAGAAATGCAGATTGCAGCGTCACAAAGACACCACAGTCATATTTACACCTCATGGTTTAAAATAAAACTGAACTGTTATCCGCCTGCTCTGATGGACGGGCTTGTTTTACCAGTGCACACAAAGCACGTGTCAGACAGAGCGGCCTCGCTGTTCGTCTGACTGCAAACGTGTGCACGTACATAATAACACCACATACATTATTTGGTCCGATTCTTTTCTTTGTTTTCAAGTCTTCCATAAAACAGACAGCCCATCCATCTGCAGTTCATTTTCTGCCCTTACAGCCAAGACGGCGGCCACTGTCTTGATCACGGAGCTCAGCAGGATAAGAAACAAACTCCAGAGTGAGACCACGTGAGTGTGTTGCACAACTTTCTTGCGTACACTTGTTTTCACAAACTTCCTCTTGCTAAAAAGTCTAATGATGAGGAGGGAATAATCAGCTCTGAGCTAACATTTGTGACTCCTTGTGTCCTTTTGCCTGTTTCAAAACCTCTGACCCGATCCACCCAAGAAGTCTGAAGGAGACTGAATCAGTGGGCGGAGCTTGTCACCACTACGGACCATCGTGAAAAGCATCATCGTCAGAGGCTCTTATGCTATGCTGTCATCAGTGACGACCCCGAGAATTTCATTTTGGGGCGGACAGAACTGGGACAGAACTGGGACAGGGTTAGGGCATTAACCAATAATGTCAGCGCAAGCACACTGAACAGCAGTACTGCAGTAATGATACCATTGCATGTAGTCACTCTTCACACGTTTGTGAAAACATTGATGTGACAGTGGCTGAGGACAGCAAACATTCTTGTTCTGATGTAGCCAAACTTTATTTTATGTTTGCACGATTGATTTATTATTGATTGATATGATTTATTTCAGTTCTCAGTTTGTCCAGTTTACTTGGTTTGAACTCACTTTATTTACCTGTGTTCCAGGAACCAAGTGCTGCCTCACTTCCTGTCTTTATAGCTTCCTGTTTAGTGCTGATATCACAGGAAGGGAGCAGGTAAAGTGGGGGGCGGGGATAATTTAATAAAGTCAGTTTTATTGGGAGTTATATGTTATATTGCTGCAAACTGTAATGGCTACACCATAGACGTGTGTGTTCACTGCTGGTACAAAGTCACATCATAAGTGTATGATCACGACTGTGTGTTTAGTCTTGCCTGTTGAATAGTCCACAGGAGAACATGGTGCTCGGAGATGCTGGAGGACCAGTTCAGTGCAGCCGAGTGCACGTGACATGCACTTTGGTTTAAATTCAGTTTATTTGCACCAAGTTAACTTTTTGTCAGTATTTTGGGTCTCCTGATGTTCTTCAGCCACTTTGGCCAAGCTATCTCACAACTGAGAACTTTCATTTTGGGTGTTTCAGGAAATGACATTGCGAGCCAGGACACATGCAGGAAACCTGCGGCGCTCCTAGCGCCAACCCTCAGCAGTGCTAACTGTTACACTGCTGTAGGGTCTCGTCTGTGTCCGAGGCCACATTAACACAGAGCTTCTGCTTTTACCGCTCGAAGCAGTGCATTCTTACTGTGGAGCTGGCCATTTGTTTGGAGCTCATTTGAAATGCAAAGCACCCCCTCCCTTCCTCCCTTCCTCCCCCCGGCAGCTGCACTACCTCGAATTTCATAAATCCACAGTGAGATATCCGAGCGGAGACAATGGCCCCATAATCTGATAGTGCTGTCTGCTTCCCTGCTTCCGGACAGAGCTTCAAATGAAGCTTGATATGATGACTGAGCAGGAGTGCTACTTGTGCACAGTGATGCACCTCTCCTATTTCAGGAAGGAGGCTAATGTCATTTATGTGACCTTGTTAGACGCTCCTCTGCGTAATGATGACATGTCAGGTAGATATCTTTTGGATTTTGTGTTTTTATCTTTAAGTACTCCAGAAAAGATGGAGACAAAGGGAACCTTCACATTCATGTACACTTCAAAGAGAATGACTCAATAATTCATGAGCGTTACCGACTTCACAGCACTTTGTGGTTCTCTGCAGCGGCTGTGTGCAGCGGGCTAGGACTGGACAATGTGCAGGCGTTTTTTTCTTTCCTTCTTTTAAAAGAGCAAATGTGCGACGCTTGAACTGAGATACACAGAAAACACATTTCCTCTGCTGACAGCTGGTGTGAAGCAACAGAAACACATCAGCAGCGTCGAGCAAAGACACGGGTTTGGAGCCTAGGACGCACACATTGGTGCGCTGCAGTCCTCAGAAAGACAACCCAATTTTATGACCAGTAGAGCAAATGTAAAAAACCACATTATCTTCACAGGAAGTGAGTAGGCGTCCATCTGACAGAACATAAAAACTCAAGTTCTTCTTTGTAGGCTGATGGCAGATGCACGCCAAGCCACAGTTATATAGGTTACATCCCCTACGTGCACGAGAAAAACCAGAGTAATGTACTACACAAAAACCTGACACACGTGTCCACAGTCTTATTCTTCTCTAACAAAACATGTTAATTCCTATGAGGAAAAATGCTAAAGAGTAAGTCACAGTGTGTGGGTTAAATATTATGGACATGTCAGTGCAGCTTTAAAAGCCTCACGTTCTCTCACCTCTTATCAAACATCTTTCATTAATTAATTAATGATTTCTCTATGCTGATTCCATCATATTAATAACAGAGCACAGAAATTTCCACTACTAAAGTTCTCTGCTGTTCATGTTATTGGACCTAGGGTTCATAAAAAATACATTTTTACATTCATTTTTATCAGCGAACAACAGAGGCATGAATGCAACAAAGACACACACTTACAGCAAAATCAATCTGAACTACTGATGAAATGAACCGAGGGAAAAAAAACGACACGTTAACTTTCAGTCGTCTCAACGAAAAGAAACGTTAGATTCCAGTTTTAGTTACGTGTGAGATTTAATGTCTTACACGACAGCGACACAGGCGAGTGTGGGTGGCTCGCTTAGGTCACAACATGATGACTAAACTCTATTTAGATTTTTTCTATATAAAAAATATATTTTCACTCCCCCGAAGACGTGTTTACCTCCAAAAAAAGAAAATCACTTATTTACTCAAGGATGAAACGCACAAAGTCTGCACAGACTTTACTTTGTATGAATGCACACTAGCAGAGGTTAAAGTCACAGTCTTATTCTGAGCCTTTTAAAGCCCTGCTGCTTATAACTGAGGCCTGAAGCGCACTGGGCATGAAAGCTAACACATACTGGACTACATTATCACCATCTACCAGCACGTGCCTCTGAATGAATGAAAACAGACTTTTCATGTGAAATAACCAAGTCACCAAACTGTAACTTTGGTGGCTTCAGATACACAATCAGAGGATGTTGTTGTTCTTGTAGCTTAACTTCTGATGGCTCGTGTTGACAGCATCTGTTTCTCACTGCGCAGACAGTTTGTCCGTGCAGCTGATAGTGAGCCAGCTCGTTCTTTTGTTCTGTCACCATCCTGAGCCAACACGCTCACATTTCAGACTTTTGTAGTGAAACCAAGCCTGACTTGTTTCATGTATAACTGAACATTGCACTAAGAGGTAGCTAACACGCACGAGGCTGTCATTTAAAGAGTTGAAGAGAGGCACCTCGTGACTTCCTGGAAGCCCGTTTCTCTCTGCAGATGAGAAAACCGTACGCGATCGATTCGGTGATTTCACTTGGAGTCGACGTACGGGAGACGACGATGAAGTGTCAGTTGATGCTAATGGCAGGATAGATTTCTTTTTGTTATTATTAGTACAGGAATATGTTTAACATGATGTTATAGGTTATGACGAGTTGTTTTTCTTTACGTTTCTGTCATTTATGATCGATGACAGATTTACATTTACTGTCACAGCCTCCTTAAAATTAGACACAAGGCAGCAGCGAGGGACCTCGCTGACATTAATGATAGTGCTGTGCTTTTAAATATCACGAGAAAGTGAACTAATAAAAAAACAAATGCGATAACTGCATTTTTTAATTTAGCTGGCATGGAAATATCAAAGTACCTTTTGAATGAAGTGATGAAATTATGTTGGAATAATGAGTTGACTGTGTCGGGATATTGTGATTACATTTTATAATAATGACAGACTTATTAAATCAAAATAACTTCACATTCACACAAAGTAGTCGTGATGACTTTCGTGCTGATTTCTGTCAGCTGTTAAAGCAAATGTTTAGGAGGACACTGAGATCGATGTCCAGTACTACAATACAAACTGTAACCTCCTCTCTACTGCGCAGGAGGGCTGCCACAAACGATTATTTTGATAGTCGACTAATCAGATCCATTGAACGTAAAACGTACAGCTTCTTGCACCAGCAGCATCTGCTCTTATATAACTATCATTAGCTTACAGCTTTAAGTGTTTAAGGTTTGTGCTAACTAAGAATAAAGACAAGATGATAGTTCATTACATTTTAATGACATTTGCAGATTGTTTCAGTGAAGTTTAATAAACTCCTTGCTATCTAAAATATAACAGGACACTGGAGTAAACTCTCGACCGTCTCACACTTCTGATGATCAGCTGTCTGTTTGACGTTTATTCAGCTGTGTAAAAACTAAAACTTTAATCTCAGCCAAACCGATTTACTCAGGAACAAATAAAACTGAAAAAAGTCAAACAATAACATTTTTAAGTTATCTACGTGACTTATATATGTTTAACCTGAGTAGCGAAAGACGGCAGTGGGTTTGAAAACGATTTGCCGGTGTTGTGCCAAATAGTGATTGCCTGCCAAAAACTAATTTCCGGTATTTGCCAAAAACTGATTGGTCGTATTTAAACTGCTATAAATAACTTGTTGGGCTATAATATGTGAAACATATGTCAAATGGATCCCTCATGGATAACATAAAGTCATCTTGGGCCACAAACAACATTTGTGTAACAAGGTAGAAGTCGCAATCAGTTTTTGGCAGTGACTTTTATATTACTTTTATTTATGCAATTCTCATTAACATTAAAAGTCTTTTGTAAGAGTAAATTGGCCAAAAGAACAGCAGAAATGCCAAACTAATTACAATAGTTCTGTAAACATATTTTAAGTGGGGATAAAGGACCGAATTTGTTATAATGTAAGTATAGTAACACAGAGTTATAAAGATACTTGAAAAACTGATCTTTTAATTCAATTTATAACCCCTTTGTAAACCCTGTTCACCGAAGTCTATTTACCAACACATGTAAAGATTTTACTCATAAAAAATACACAGACACATTGGAAATCACTTTTTGGCACAACACCGGGAGTCCGCTGTTCTCACGGGATCTAGCGAGCCTTGCCCCCGGCTAGCGAAAACGTCGGAGCGCTTTTGAAAATATGTGGTGTCCTGATAAACTGAGCAGATATTTGAGGTTTACACAGCTACATTCTCGCCTGAAAATATGTTAAACGTTTATTTTGTGACCCAGAAAGAATAATAAGAGTAATATTAAAACTAACTATCTGCCGCCATTGCTGGAAACTGAGCTGGGCCACGCTATGAATTATGGGACGCTATTTCTTCTTCTTCGGGGTTTAACAGCAGCTGGCATCCTTGTACATGCAGTGCTGCCATCTTCTGTTCCAGTCCGTTATTACACTCTGTAAGATCCCAAAAGACGCAGGAATAAGTAGTAGGATTTAAAAGCTTCAAACGACGCGTCGACTATTAAATCAGTCGTGATGATTTTGATAGTCGACTAATCGTGGCAGCCCTACTGCGCAGCCACAGCAGATGGATTGAATCTCAACAAAACCGAGATGAGGGATCAGCAGGCGACCATATAAAGGCGAAGGAGTCACAGGCTGATATCACTGGGCTGTGATAGTGGGTTCTACACCAGCGCTGGCTTGCCTGCAGGGCCTGTCATTGGGCCCAGGATCCATCCTTGGGCCCCTTCTTTTTAGTCTTTATTTACTTCCCCTTGGCCATATTATTAAAAAACATAAAGTCTCATTTCATTTTTATGCAGATGATTGTCAAATTTATCTACCGCTGAAACACAATGACCTTAACCCCCTCAGGCCTATTTTAGAATGTCTTAAGGATATCAGAGCATGGCTGGCTCTGAATTTTTTAAACTTTAATGAAAAGAAGACTGAAGTCATTATATTTGGGCCGAATGGACCTGGTGTCCCTCCATCTGACTTGGGTCCTCTTACATCGTGTGTCAAATCAATTGTCACCAACCTTGGAGTAAAATTTGACACAGCTCTTAAAATGGACAAACAAGTAAATACAGTGGTGAGAAAAAGCTTTTTTCAGTTGAGGCAGCTCTCTAAAGTAAAACCTTTTATTTCTTTTTGTGACTTGGAGAGAGTTTTGCACGCATTTGTGACCACTCGCCTTGATTATTGTAATGGACTTTATATTGGTATTGATCAGGCTTCACTATCGCGCTTGCAAATGGTCCAGAATGCTGCTGCTCGCCTGTTGACAGGGACACGCAAACATGAGCACATTACCCCTGTTCTTGCCTCCTTACACTGGTTGCCTGTCCATTTTAGAATTCATTTTAAAATTTTATTGCTTGCTTTTAAAGTCTTAAATGGCCTGGCTCCGTCTTACCTGTCAGACCTTTTACACCAATACACTCCACAAAGGTCTCTCAGATCATCTGACCAGTCACTCCTTGCTGTCCCCATGTCGAGACTGAAACACCGAGGGGACCGAGCTTTCGCTGTTGTGGCCCCCAAACTATGGAACAAACTGCCCCTCCATATCAGGCTGGCCCCATCACTTGAAATGTTTAAATCACTTTTAAAAACACACTTTTTTTCAAAGGCCTTCTAGGAGTGTTATCAGAGTCAGTTTGTAGTCAGTTTTTAGTCAGCTGTTGATCATTCTTAATCTTTTTACTTTGTTAATCTTATTCATTGTATATCTTATTGTTTATTCTACTCATGTTGATTTATTTTTATCTTCTTTTTCAATTATATATTTGTTTTGTTTATTGATTTCATTGTATGCTTAAAGTATGGTTTTAACTGCTATCTCTGTTTTATTATTGGAAAGCACTTTGGTCAACTTTGTTGTTTTTAAAAGTGCTATATAAATAAAGTTGGATTGGATTGTTTTCTGTGTCCATTCATCAAACCACAGCACACTTCCTCTGACACACACATGATGTGTGACATGTGCCTGGACGAAACCCTCTCAGAGCTGGAGCACTGTGAGATTTGCTTCGTAATGTAGATTAAGATGATTTCTGCTGTTTGGAGCAGCTCAGCTGTCAGACGTCACCATTTGGAAAATGTTAAACAGGAAGTAAGGTGTGTTAATGAAAACACACGGCCATGATTCATGGAGTATTCAAAGTGATGATCATGTGACACGGGAAAGAACCAGTCAGCTGACAATTACTGCTTCATCCTGTACGTGTAAGTCCTGAAAAAGTACGAGCTACGTTATTTAACTGACAAGGAAACAAACAGGAAAGCAAACATTTTCTGCCTTTGTTGGTTTAAAGTATGAAGATTAATTCAGTTTCAGTCACTGTTACACAGTTTCTGCTTTTCCAGACATCACAAACCTCTAACCTCCCCGACACTAAACTGCAAATGTTTGTAGATGTGGAACGAAACAATGACAAGAAACGTCATGGAGAATATTCTTTCTGTTTTCTAACATTTTAAAGATAAAACAATGAACAGATTACAATAGAAATCAGTTGCTGCCCTTGATACGGTGTTATATGTAGGAGTACGGTGGTTTTTCAGACCACGGCCCATTCAGCATTCTTTGTTTCCTCAGAGGGAAGTAAGCACTAACAACAACACATCAGATAAACGGTGATGAAACCACTGGCACGCCATTAGCACCGGCGTCTTCTAATATCAGCATCAATATTAACCTAGAATTTGAAAACGAGTGCATCCATAATTGTGTTGTAATCAGTACAATGCTCTGATGGTCGCCATCGTTTCCTTATGCCCAGACTACAGCACTGGCTCTCCTCTGAGCCCTCCAGCTCAGCTCCAACCACTTTTAGTCTGATTTTGATAACTGTCTTGGTTTTCTGACCACACAATCATTATTTTGGGCTGCATCAGGCAGCTGTTTCTAAAACGTTGTCAGAAACCAGCTGTACAGTAACTGCCCAGCTGTAGGACACCCGCCGTGTAAGCCGGCAGACGTACAAATTCACTAGAAATGGAACAAAGCCTGCGAGCGCTACATGCTTCTGTCTCCTCACGTCACAAACCAAACACAGTGCCCTAATGCGGCGGCCTGCGCCCGCAGTGAACTTCCACCTTTTCCTCTGACGTGTCGTTGCCGCTTTTAGGGCAAATGGAAAACATGGACAAGGCTTCCATGTCTGAAGAACGAACCATTAACTACTTAAACCCACATTTTTCCTCAAGGCTGGCAGGGCCGACTCCTCCAGCAGCGTAAAGCTTTGCTTGTACAAACACTTGACTAGACTAGTTAGCAGTTTCAAGTTTCATTGATGCATCACGATCTTCACGTAGTTCAAAAGTGTCTGTTAGTGTGAAACGGGACAATAACCTGACAGGCCGCTACAGTATGAGCGTGCAGCGCACTTTGGTTTCACGGGCAGATCCACCTCGCACTCTTCATATCTGGTTTCAAAAAAGCTGAGACGGCGATGGTAAAAACACTCAGATCGATGCTTCAAAACCGGAACGTCACAAATCAAACAGTGACTACATCCACCTTCAGTTTATCAGGCACATCAGAGCTACTGACAGGCGGCATCGTTTAAGCCCAGGTCTGCTGTATGTGTGACATATACGTATATACTGACTGTGTGCCCACACCACTGACACAGAGGCTGTTCAGTCAGTAAAGCTTTAGGACCTCACAGTTTGACAAATCACTCGAGTTTCTTGGTCGGTTTATTTAATTCTTATTTATATTCTATCAGCGGAAATCCACTCAAATATTTGTGTGTTTGCTCAGCTCAAACATGTGGTGTCTTATTGTGTTTCCTTTAATCACGATCTGCTTTTTTAGAGCTCTGGAACTAAAACCTGCTGCTTTTATGTTTGTAAATATGTGAGGTGACAGTAAATCCTCGCAGCCTCTCTCAGGGTCTGAGTGCGGAGGGCTGCTTTCCTGGTGGTGATGTACAGCATACAGTAGGGTTGTGTTTACAGTGAGTGCCTGCAGCCGACTGGACAGATGTGAACCCGTCGATCTGGCCAAGTCAAAGACAGTCCCTCCATTCAGTAAGGGCCCAGGACACAGGGTGATCCATGAGACCCCCTCCGCACGCGCTCCCACACACACACACACACACACACACACACACACACACACACACACACACACAGCTTCATCACTTCAGAGGACGCTGAACACACTCGCATCCATTTCCTGCACATCCAGCTCAACCTACCCATGTTGTTAACCTAACCTTCAGCCAAAATCATCTCCAGTGTGGATTATTTACCTCATGGGGACTTCCTTTACATCCCCAAAGGGCGGAAGGTCCACACAGTGTGGCTGCCTAAACAGATTACTGTGACACACACACACACACACGACTCCTGACTCCAGTTTTGTGAACAGTTGACATATGAAACATGACGTGACCATAGAAAACCTCAGAAATAATTCAACGTCTAATGTCGTTACTTTGTGTCACTACATCCCAGCACAGCTGAGAGCCAAGATTTAAACACCACCCAGTCATCCTTCATGCTAACCTCTGTTCATTATGATTCACTCACCCACGCTCAGTGGACATTATATTTATATTTATGTAAAATGTCATACACGCACGGGAAACGGGAGAGCAGCTAGCCGCTGTGAGTGAGGCTGTGCGGGGAGCGCGCTGATGCCGTTTGACCCGTCCGTCCACCCGCTCACCGTCACGGTGCTCACGGCTCTGTGGACCGCCCGCTGTGACTCTCGTGTAATCCTCCAGCGGACACACAAACGTACCCGCGCGCACGCACATACACGGGCTACTTACGCCCTTGGTTTGGGGAAGCCCATGGACAGCAGCACGTCCAGGCTGGAGCTGCATTTCATCGAGCCCGCTCGGTTCTGCCGGAGCCTCCGAGGGAGGATTTTGCTGTAGAGGTCTTCTTTAGCAGCCATGTTCAACCGGCCTCAGCCCACTGCAGTCTGACTCAGTCCAGCACTTCACCTCCGGCTAGTCCACGAGCTTCAGCTGGGTCCGCATGAGTGAAGAGATCACGGCAACTGCACGGCAGAGAGCGCAGCGCTGCGCGGCCAGGCAGAGCCCGCTACTCCGCCCACTGGAGGAAGCAGCACAGCGCAGCTCACGCACCGACACTGGCGGCTTTACTATAGCGTGAAACAGACACGAGCCGCTGTGAAAGCTGCCTTTATTGTGTGTAAAAATACATTTGGATTATACACAATTACGTGATCGTATGTAGGACAGCAGTGCGTCATGTGTCCACTGCTGCCCATTAAAGCAGAACAGCAGCGGGGCCGTCTGTGCTGGGCGGCACCGACAGGCTCCAGACAGTTTCCTATAAAATGATTGTTTTGCACTGAAAACAACTCGGACACATTTTAATACCAGACACTAACTGTTGGTTCTTTCATCAGTATCACTTTATTTCCCCTCATTATCATGAACACTTGGCAGTATTACAGTCGGACCTGCTGGAGCTCTGGTCACAGACTGTGAGGAACAAACATGGATATGTTAGGGCATGGGAAATTATTTTTATTGCACTTCTGGCACATTTTGAATTCTATGAAACACAAAATTATTAAAATGCATAAATGCCATCTAAGCTTTGTTCTCCACTGTAGTGATTTTAGTCTTTGAAACGACACCGGAGCTCTTTCAGACACGTGCACTGTGCCACGGCCGTGAATTGGCCCCAACTGAGCCGACGTGTGGAGACGTGTGAGGTTAGTGTTGGCCACCGACAGCGCTGGCAGATGGGTTATATGGTGAGATGACACAGAACACACAGCCTGCCTCCTGGAAAGCTCGCCTCATCTCCACCTAGCGGGCCAAACACAGACTGCATCAGAGGGAGAGAGGGCTCCACATACACAACTTCAACAGGCCCCAGCGACACGAGTGACCTAAGATGCTCCTCAGTCTCCCACCAGAGGAGGAGGCTGGGGGCCGGGTGAGAAACATACAGTCACTGTACAAATGACGTGTTACATTTGGGATTTTCCAAAAACCCATAACTAGTTGGGTGTACACACACTGCCATGCAGGGTAACAATCCCCCCAAACCCTGCTGTTCATTGACAACTGATCGAATAAGCTATCACAGAAACCAGACAGTATTATTTGTTGTCATTTTATAATTAGTCCTGTTGCTGTCTGTTTGTATAGGTCTTTCTTGCTGCTGTTACGTCCAAATTTCCCCTTGTGGGACACTTAAAGGATTATTTTATTGTATTCTAGACTGGTCACTGGTCACCATGTGGAATGAAAGGATGGAAATGAAAATCACCCGTCTGCAGACTGAATAAAGAAACTCTGAAAATCACAGTGAAAAAACGATGCTGGAGACGAGTTTGTTTTACTGAAATGCAGCAACTCCGAATGACGCGCAGCAGTTTGTGTGACCTCCGTGTGCTTGTCTGCACGCCTGACCCTGGAGGAGCTCCTCCCACATCTGGGATCTCTGGGTTGTCGTCTTAGGGAAAATACTGGTTTGCTGCCAGTGTCTCAGCCTTCCAGTAGATGAACTGATAAATCTTATGGTGTTTTTCAGAAACACTGACTTCCGACCTTGAGGTCAAGGTCACTGGCAGAAGCCGATATGATCAGAGAGCACAAACATGCTGCGGCTGTGTTACTCAGTGACAGACTCACACTCATGTCTGCAGTTTATTTTGTTAAACACAACGACAGCAGCAGCGCTGCCACGTGTGCACAGAGAGCACCAGTGGTTTGTTTGTTCAATGAAAGGCTTCAGTTACAGTGCAATACAATATTTGAAATGTAAACAAACTAACAGTACAGAAATCTCTGTGTTTGTTTTCTTGTTTGTTTGCTTTGAGCTCAGCTCATTTAGTGTGAGAGCCCTGCTGTAGATGGATAGTTTCTAAATATTTGGAAAAATCATGTAAAACAGTCTTTCTACATGATTTAGTTGGAAACAGAAGAAAAGAGTGGGGAAGGGTTCAGCAAATCAAACCTCACATCCACCCGACACTGAGTCCACTAAGACGATACACATGATCTACTGAGACACATCAGAGACTCGTGGCTCTAACTGCAGCTCATTCTCTGATCTATCGATAAACTGAGGTTTCCTATTTGCCTCCAACCTTTGAGTAAATCTATTTTAAAGGTGCACTTCACCTTAGAGTCAGTATTTTTTGCTCAGGTAAAAAAAAAAAAAAATCCCTCCATAGTTTTGGTGGAGTCGCCTCAGCAGTCACAGAGCTCCACATGTGCAACAAGAACAACATGTAGCTCTGGATTTGTGTTTGTTAGTTAGCGCTCCACTGGAGCCAAAGCCACCAATTTTCTGTGCAGCGAGTTAAATAATCAAGACGATGAAATACCGAGATCAATACAAAGCTCCAGGCCAGAGTTATTATCAGTGGGCACTACCATCACATTTAGTTTTACATTTCTGGGTTAAACTGAGATTCGTTTTGGTTATATTGAGGTTAATAATGTAATAATAATAATGTATATTTTATTGATCCGTGGGGAAATTCCCGTTCACTCAAGCAGTGGGCAGCCATTGGGTGCCGGGGAGCAGTGTGTAGGGACGGTACCTTTGCTCAGGGGTACCTTGTTCAGGGGAATCGAACCCCGACCTTCCGATCATGGGGCCACCACTGAGCTATCCCTGCCTGGTTCAACTGTTTACCGATGTTAGTTTGAGTTTTTGTTATTTACCAGCGAGGCATTTGTCACATGTAAGATTTAAGAGGTTCCTACAGAGACCTCCACACAGCGCACTCTTACCAGCCTCGCCTGGTCCAGGCACAGACCCACCACCGCCCCCCCACTGCCGGGTAACTTCACTGCCGATCCAAACTGCAAGAACCAGCGCAGACTTTAGGAACGCACGGACACAGAAACAGCCTGATGCAGCGCGGTCTTTAAACACCACCCACCTGCCTCGCCAGCTCAACCATCTTGAGATTCCCGGGGCCGAGACAGTCATCGGTGTAAATAGACCTGTGGGATAGAGGGCTAACGTTAGCTCTGAATACAGCGAGTGCAGAATGCATGCCTCAAATCAAAACGTGTCGTTTACCGGCGCAGCTCAAAGTTCTGGTCCATCAGTTGAACCAGGCGGCTCCAGTCCTTGTCCCGGAAAGCCGTCCTGAGGGAGGAAGTCACGTGACACCAAACTTTATATTAAAACGCTGTGAATGCCACAAGCTGGCACGGGTACATTTGTGCTGGCAGCGGTGGAGGAAATAAAGCCTCAACACGTGGCAGCGCCAGACCATGAACTTCCACAGGTAACACACTGAGGAGTGGTCGGATCACCATGGTAACCGCTCTGACCCCTGCATGTTCTGGTTTTCATCTTTGCTTCATGCTGTGAGTATTTGGCTACGAACACAAAGGCAAGAGAAAGATTGTGTCTGTCTGTCTGTGTGTCTGTCTGTCTGTGTGTCTGTCTGTCTGTGTGTCTGTCTGTCTGTGTCCTGCTGACAGAAAATTCTGAGACATTTTACAGTCCAAAGACATGCAACTTGTGGGGATAGGTTAATTGGATAATCCAAATTGCCACTAGGTGTGAATGTGCGAGTGAATGGTTGTCTGTCCCTGTGTGTTGGCCCTGCGACAGACTGGCGACCTGTCCAGGGTGGACCCTGCCTCTCGCCCTATGACAGCTGGGATAGGCTCCAGCGTCCCCCGCGACCCTGAAAAGGAGAAGCGGAAGCGAATGGATGGATGGATGGATTTTACAGAGAAACGCAAAAATAATGTAACAAGTTACTTTCTCCTGGGAGTAATTAAGTAAAATACTGCATTACTTGTAAATGACCTTTAAATTTGGTAAATATTTTTACGTTTGTTTGAAAGGCACTTCGGTTTTATTTTGAAATCCATGCTTTTATTTTGAAACAGGAAACTGGCACAAAACCGTTAAAGGGCTGTTAGTAACGTTTCTTTTAGGATATGGTAAAATAGTGTGCCTTAAAGTGAAAAATATGTACGTTTACTTTGCCAATTAGTACCTGGCTGACAGTGGCACAAGGTTTGTTAATGTTTCCTTTAACGGAATAAGTTACATGCAATCAAAATGTCGTTTAATAGAGTTTATGTTGTTAACCTTGACCTTGACCTTTATGTGTAGTTGTAAGTTAGTGAGGTGATATAATGAATTGAGTGATGTAAATTTGATGTATATGCTATATGTGAGCAGGAGAAATTTGTTTCCTTTGATCTTATGGTATTAATATTGCTGGTTTTGTTTTGCTCCTAGCTCTTACGGTGTCTTCACTGAATGTTTCAATAAAAACATTTCCAATAAAACCTCTGTGAAGCATCAGTATAAGAGACCATCATTCAGCCAGGGATGCTACATTACTTTAGAGAAATGTATTCAGTGTAGCATGTGCAATGACCCCAACACTGATGACCACACAGTGCGTCTTTGACGTGTTGCTAAGCGACAGACCCCGGTGAAATCAGACTGCATAGGATACATTTAGTAACCTGCGACTTTAATGAGTCAGTTAAATTATTTGAATTTGAACAGGGATGCATGAAACAGGAGCTACAGAGTAACAGGCTGTAAACTAACCTGGCCTGATCAGTCAGCTCAGCAAATCTCCTCATGGCTTCAATGACCAGCAGCTCCCCTGCAGGACGACACAAAACACAGAAGCAGTCTAATGCATGGACCGGTGTGCATTTGTGTTTTCTGGCAAACACACTTTCAGTTTAAAACAATCCCATTTACCTTATACTGGGACAGAGAGACTTCCTGGGTGGATCTGTCTGACTGATGAGGTCTCAAATGTTTTATTCTGGTCATTTTTAACATGTTATTGTTCAGACCATGGACACAATTCAACGTCTTTTAAAAGATCCTGTCTGTGAGGTGAGCAGCAGCAGAGCATTTGTAGGAGCAGCTTACACGTGCTGAGAGACTTCTGCTTCGAACATCGAGCGACAGTTTGGAAATGCAGGCCTAAACATAGAGAGCACGGTTTTTAAGGATACAGCTGAGGCTTCATTTCATTTTCGGCACGTTACTGATGCTGTCTGATAAAACAGATCGTTGGGGATGACCCTGTGAGAATCCCCTGCTGTGCCTGCAATTCAACTACAGCCAATTTCTGTACAGTGGAAAGTGGAATCTCTCTGATTGGTCCCTTTAATCCAACTTTGATTGGCACAAACATTAAGCAGCAGATATGTTCGGCTTCTATTGTCTGAGACGAACATATTAGAGATATCACCTCTCAAGTCTGAAACAGTGTTTAGAGCAGTCTGAAGCTGAGTTTCTGCCCTATAGAGATGACCTGGACCTGAGCTTGGAGGGTTTTGGTTCGTTTCAAAGGGTTATTTGTAGAAAACACGGACTTTGTATCAGGATGGTTCCTGCCAGTGAACAGCACATGACACTGATTATAGCAATGGTTTTGAATAGTGGGATTACTCCAAAATAGGAGTGTGGTGGAAATGTCACTAGTTTTGGTCACGTGAACTGGACTCACTCCTGAGTGAAACAGTATTGATACTGATGAAACACTGCAGGTGACTACAGAGCACCAGTATAGCAGGAAACCGCGAGATCATCACCATCGGTAGGATTCATCTGCTGAGCAGCTGTAGCGTCGGCACCATTCGACACCTCCTGCCTTCAAAAGAACAACGTCTGATTTGGAGACATACCACTGAGCCAGCGCTGTCGGATGTTGCTATGGATACGGCCAGAGTCACTGGGGTCGCTCAGGTAGGCCAGCCAGAACGGTGGAAGTTCACTCATGTCCATAGGAATGTAGGCTCCTGATAATGGAAAACACATGAAGACAATTTCAGCATCAAATGACAATAAATCCAAACGATAAGAAAAACTGAGAACTGCAAACGTCCTGCACTAACATCACGCAGTAAGTCTGAGATTATAAAGGTCTCCCGAAACCACGCACATGAGGACACACACACACACACACACACACACACACACACACACACGATGTAACAACAACTTTTATTTTACAGGATATAACGTTTATGGCGCGCTGACAGGGAGGTCAGTACCGAAGCCGTGCTCTTCCATGAGCTCCTTGCTAAAATCCATGTACACTAAGCCTTCATACACCTGCAAGACACAACAGTAACATCTGTCACTTCACAGTTAACACTGACAGGCAGGTCCACACACCGTGGGTCATCAGACTGACCTGTACCACTCGGTCCTGCAGCCCAGCAGTAATGGACAGCTCATCCGTCTCCACATCGAGGATGAAGTTGGCTCTGATTGGTTTGGGAAGATCCTGCAACATTAATAAAAACCAAAACAAACGTGACTCAGGACGACATTCAGTGCAGTTCGGTTTTAGAGAAGAAGACCCAGATCTACACTCAGGAACTCAAATATGCCTTTCTTTGTCCACACGCCACCTTTCCATTGAATTCCATGTGTGCCTGTGCTGGCATTTCTCCTGCGGTGTTGCTATCCGTGTGTGAAGAGTGGGAGAAGAGGGTTGCATTGACAATCCAACACAATGGGCAGCACATTGAACACATTTTATATGTGGTCAGAAACTTGTAAGTAACTCATGAAAGAATAAAGTTACGTTGAAACCAAGCACACCGTTGTTTTTCTTGTGACATTACCAATAAGTGTGATGTGTCACATGACCCTCTTCCTATTGAAAAAAACAAAAGTTGCATCCAAGATGGCCGACTTCTAAATGGCCACCATGGTCACCGCCCATCTTGAGGAGTTTGCCCCTTAACATATACTAATGTGCCACAAACAGGACTTTAATATCACCAACCATTCCCATGTTATTACACTGTATCCATTTAAATGGCCACCCTGTATTTCAGATATGTGTGTAGGTAGACTGGTCACATGTCCTCACATTATCTGTGATGTTGTAGAACTTCATGAGACACTTCAGAGTAGCTGAGACGATGGCACTGTGAGAATCATAAACAAGTAGAATATTACAAAGTGCACAAAATGACCTCTGAGTTATGGTACGCCGTTTCAAAACAAAGCAAAAATACTCACCTGCTTCCAGCAAGGCCCTTCACACAAACACAAATATACGACATCATCATTAGACTGAATTAGATGCAAACAGGCCACAACCGTTTACGTGTTACACTCTGAAGTATCTGAAGGGATCCTTACCACTTGTCGGGGAATGTTGGTGTCGTACTTCAGGGTGAAGTTCTGCTTTGTCAAAGCAATCCTGCAAAGAATGCAGAGCATTGGATGAGCTTTGAAAACCAGCCTGTGTGATCCAAACCTGTAAACAGCTAACAGGGTTCTGGTGGCATTTGAACCTTTCCACATATCTACAACCAGGCACATGTGGGGGGCAGGGCTTGAGTACCCACCCCTTCTAATGTCTCTGCGCGGCCCTGTCTACAACCATAGCACTCTCAGACAATTCAACAGTGAACTCATGCAGTCGTTTACAGTTGTGTCTGTATTACTGAAAGTAAGTGAGTATTTGTACTTTAATAAAACTGGACTTTGTATTTCCATGTTTATTCTTGGACTCAGGCAGCACGGTGGCACGGTGGTTAGCACTGTTGCCTCACAGCAAGAAGGTCCTGAGTTCAATTCCACCATCAGGCCGGGGTCTTTCTGTGTAGAGTTTGCATGTTCTCCCCGTGTTTGCGTGGGTTCCCTCCGGGTACTCCGGCTTCCTCCCACCGTCCAAAGACATGCAGCTTGTGGGGATAGGTTAATTGGATAATCCAAATTGTCACTAGGTGTGAATGAGAGTGCGAATGGTTGTCTGTCCCTGTGTGTTGGCCCTGCGACAGACTGGCGACCTGTCCAGGGTGTACCCTGCCTCTCGCCCTATGACAGCTGGGATGGGCTCCAGCGTCCCCTGCGACCCTGAAAAGGATCAGCGGAAGCGGATGGATGGATGGATTCTTGGACTCCAGGAGTAGCTTGAATTTTATGATCAAACTCAATCAGTTCATGAATGGACCGTTAGCTAATACCAGCATGTCTGCCAACACAAGTGCCGACTGTCTGATGTAGCAAAATGCCGTCACAAACTGACGGCCCGTGTTATAGCAGCACACGCACATTCAGTGAACTCGTTCACAAACGTTTGTAAGGACAGACAGTCTGCACAGACTGAAAACATTCAAATATTTAGACGAATGATTTGACACATTTGCTCAGTTACAGCTAACAGGCTAACCATGCAATCTACAGCCTGTTACACAAGCTCAGTCATATCAGAGACAATACTACATGGCTAACATGATCAACGGCACTTAACAAATGATGAAAATCCAATAAATCCACATAGCAAAGAAGTATAACTAATCTGTCTACATTCAGAGGGTGGTTGGCTAGCACGCCGTGACACAGCTTTGACTGACATTGGTTGCTTTGTCCAAGTCAACCTTCCTGTCCCCATGCTGACATAGGCTGTGGAGACTTTTGTTGTAAATCTCGTCCACGTCACATCCCAGGTTTCGTTGTTGACACCTTGGTGCTAACTGCGGTTCAGCTCAACAGCTGCGAGTTCTCGTCATTAACCTTTCTAGAAGTTACACAAGCAACACTGGCTTTTCAGTCACACAGAGATATAAATACATCCTAACATTGTTTTGAAGGAAAGTAAGGTCCCCTTGAGCATCAGATCTGAGTATTGCCTTCAGATGTACCTTGTAAGTGTTACAACTGTCCACTAGTCTCCACTGTGTAAGCATGTGAGATTTGACATTAGCAGCTTGTTATTAATTACTTTTTCATTTTTTTCATTACATTTTCTCTACAAGCTCTTATGTCAAAGCAGGTAATTCTTCACCTGCTTTCAATAAGAGACAAGGCTTTGTTATGAAGTGTTTTAGCTCTTATGAATCAGCAGACAGGCACAGAGTACATTAGAGATCATCTACACCAGGGGTGTCCAACTCCAGGCCTCGAGGGCCGGTGTCCTGCAGGTTTAGATCTCACCCTGGGTCAACACACCTGAATCACATTACCTCGTTACCAGGCCCTGGAGAACTTCATGACATGTTGAGGAGCTAATTTAGCCATTTAAATCAGCTGTGTTGGTTTGAGGACACATCTAAAACCTACATAACGCTGACCCTCGAGGCCTGGAGTTTGACACCTGTGATCTACACAGACTGATAGCAGCAGGTACCCTCACCCTTGTTTGGAGCAGAACTGGTAAAACTTCTTACATGTCGCCTGTAGCAGTCGAAGACCCCCCAGGTACCTGCAATCAGTAATAAAGACAAAGACTTCCTCACTATGACGCCTCCATCCTGCCTTTGGGCTCAGTCAGCTGGCTGCATACACACCCTTCCTTCCTGCTGATACAGAACAGATCTTGCAGGCTGCCAAACTCTGTGGGGTCGTTGAGTGGATGAGGGACTAAAACCTACAAAGGTCACAATACTTTAGAACAGAGTGGAGATGTTTTAGTTTATAAGAATATGTGGTCATTTGTATTACCAAAGTCTGGGTCTCCAGCAGAGTAACCTCAGCCCAGAAGTTAGCGATGGTCATGGCGATTGTTTTTCCATTGAAGCCATCTGAGGGATTCCCCATTAGTCCCACCCTGGGAGTCGTCAGAGATTTGGGAAGTATTTTATACCAAAGTGTGGCAGTTGCGTGTCCATGCTTTCTTACCTGGCGTATGACCGGCATGTAATAGGTTTAGCAGGGTTGCCTTGCTGCTTGGTGGAGTAGTGGGTGAGCCACTTGGTGTAGTCTGACAGTCCCTGAAATGTTGTGAGAGAAAGTGGTGTTAGACTGAAATTTAACCAGAAAAAGGAAGTAAAGTAACTGTACGCAGAAATGTACTTAAGATAGATTTTACATTAATGTAAAATATAAATGCAATTTTGTTTTACTCTTTTTACCCCAGACAATAATGGTTCCCTTAAAGAGGATCCATCCTGCTCAGTTCTAGCTTCAGGTACTCGAGAGTACACTATATTGACTCGCCCGTCCAAACCAGGTGTTCCAATCACTGTCATAGCTGCATAAAATCACACACCAAGGCAAGCAGGCTGCTTCTACATACAGACCCTTTCCAAAAAATTAGAACATCATGGAAAATTATATTCTGAATGGAATTTCCATAATTCCATTCACAACGTTAAACTCTCATAGACGATTTCAAGTACTTAGTTGTTTATTTGTACATAATTTGGGCTTCCAGCTCATGAAATCCATGAAAACATGATTTCAAAAAAATTGAATACTGTGAAGACATCACCATTCACTTCTCATTTTTTGCAGGAAAAAAAAAATTAGGATCACATCAAATTAATCAAAATGTGGTATTTTCAAAATGATATGTCAATCTTCAATACTTGGTTGGGAATCCCTTCGCCTTAACCACTGCCTCGATGTGGCATTGATGCAATCAGCCTGTGGCATTGCCTGGTAGTTATGGAGGCCCAGATTTCCTTGGTACTTGCTGTCAGCTCTTTGTTTTGAGGTCTGGGTCTTTTCCTCTTCATACCCCATAGATTCTCAAAGGGGTTTAGGTCTGGTGAGTTGGCTGGCCAGTCAAGCACTGTGATGGCATGGCAATCAAACCAGGTTTTGGTGCTTCTGGCGGTATGGGCAGGGGCCAGGTCCTGCTGGAAGATGAAATCTGCATCTCCATACAGATCCTCAGCAGAAGGAATCATAAAGTCATCTAAAACACTCTGGTAGACTTTTGCGGTAACCTTGGATTTAAGAAGGCAGAGTTTACCAACACCTGCACCGGACATTGCACTCCAAATCATGACTGACTGTGGTTATTTGACACTGAACCTCAAACAACTTGGGTTCTGTTCCTCACCCATCTTCCTCCAAACACTTGGACCTTGATTCCTGAATGAAAGGCACACTTTACTTTCATCAGAAAAGAGGACCTTTGACCACTGGCCAACAGTCCAGTCCATCTTCTCCTTGGCCCAGTTGAGTCGCTCAGGCTCAGAAGTGGTTTTGAAGTTTTGATTCCTGCCTCATTCCACTCTTTCTGGGTCTCTACCAGATTCTTGAATCTTCTGTCTGATAATCCGCTGAAAGCCACCGTCATCTCTTCTGCTGGTGCATCTTCTCCTGCCACATTTTGCCCTTCCACTAGACTTTCCATTGATATGCTTGGACACAGCACTCTAAACAGCCAGCCTCCTTAGCTATAAACTTTTGTGGCTTACCCATTCTATGGCGGGTACCATTGATGCTCTTCTGGCCAGTTGTCAAGTGTGCAGTCTTCCCCATATTGAACCTAACTGAGACAATTGGATCAAAGTGAAGCAAATTAATGACACCTGGGAAAACCTGTGCAGGTGCTTTGAGTTAGTACAGTGGTTCCAAACTTTTTTTGCTGGGCCCCCCTTTGTTTGACAAGAAAAATATTCGCCCCCCCTCTCGCAAACATCCTCCAACCACACACGCCCATATTTTGCGCCATTGCGGTTTATTTCACACCTCAAACATTTAGTAAACAATTAAGCAAATACAAGTAATCTGCAAGTAGTAAGAAAATAAACTATCAACTCTTTTACGCTGCGTCCGCACGTACACCGGTGATTTTGAAAACGCAGCTGTTTCGTCCACACGTAAACGGCGTTTCGAATCACCGAAAACAGATTTTTTAAAACTCCTTTTTTGCGTTTACGTGTGGACGAGGAATACAGAGTTTGTCATGTTATTGCTTACATGAGATGAATTGCAGAATGGCAGATAGTCAGATTAAGAGTATTTTGTCTCTATCTGCAGGTTTTACACGCTTACATAAACACGCAGTTACTGTCCCTCTATTTACAAAGGCAGAGGCGTCACGGTGTGATTGTTTTACATGTAGTTGTTTTTTTCCTGTGTAATAATATTCAACATTGCTGTCAATACATTTTTCAAAAAATGTCTGTCTGTGCAAAATGGGTTTAAAAACATAAACAGCTGTGGGATCCTGTTTGTCTGTGATTTGAACAGCCCAGCGCTGCTCCCGACAGGGAAAACCTGCAGGGGAGACCTACCTCAGCACTTGTGCAGGTGAAGCCAAAGGGAAGATTTGCTTCACCATATTTTCTAGTCTTTGGCTTGGAAGGAAATTGGTTTGGAAACATATTCAGCGATGCTTCATCTCCTGCTTTGCGTTTGTGTGGGAGCCCTTGCTAGCAGTGTCCAAGCATTTTGTTTTTCCCCCCCCCTTTTCATGCCGCGCCCCCCCTGCAATGGCTCTGGCAGGCCCCACACTTTGGGAAGGTCTGAGTTAGTAGATGAGTTATGTGTAAAACTCAGTTTAAAACATTCATGCCCTGTAAAATTTGGGCTTATGTCTTTATAGTTTCTAATTTTTCGAAATCATGTTTTCATGGATTTCATGAGCTGGAAGCCCAAATTATGTACAAATAAACAAGTACTTGAAATCGTTTGTGGGCCCTGAATCTATAATCTATGAAAGTTTAATGTTTTGAATGGAATTATGGAAATAAATAAACTTTTCCATGGTATTCTAATTTTTTGGAAAGGGTCTGTACATTTGTGAAAGAATGGGTCGCTCATAGGAGCTCACTGAAGTCCAGTGTGGTACCATGACAGGATATCACCTGTGTAACAAATCCAGCTGTGAAATTTCCTCACTACTAAACATCAATAGACAAGTCTGGGTTTGACGGTTGCCAGGGGCACAGTACTAGTACTGCACTGTGCCAAGTGTAGAGTTTAGCAGAGGTGGGGTTATGGCAGGAACTCCAGGCCTCGAGAGCCGGTGTCCTGCAGGTGTTAGATCTCACCCTGGGCCAACACACCTGGTAGCGG
>NW_024582589.1:97970-110343 GCF_018398535.1 Haplochromis burtoni | reverse complement strand
TGCTTAGGCTGCTGCCCCCGCGACCCGGCCTCGGATAAAGCGGATGACGATGGATGGATGGATGTTTTCAGTGGGAGAAACGTTTCGTGTCTCATCCAGGTGACTTCTTCAGTCTCAGCTGACTGCAGGTTTCAATCTTATAAACAGCACATTTGCATAATGACTGAAACCAGCCCACTGAGGAACAATGGGCTGGGAGGTCAGTTCCTTCATCATAATTATACAAATTCTCATGGCCATTGATCAACAACCACTGATCAATGGCCATCAGTCCCATTCACAGAGAGTTGGGGAATGGCGGCAATCACAGCATTGTAAGATGGTGACAGATGTACCCTCTGGTCCCCTCCTCCATTCAGAGACGGTCTTTCCCTTTTTCATGTAAATGGCCTCCTTGACTCGGCGCTCAAACCAGCGTTCCTCCCTGTCCAGGATGTTACATCCTCATAGCGCTAACAGAACCAGTAACTCAGGGGTTAGGGTTATAGACGCTTTACTCATGGTGATACATTGACTGCAGGCAGGCAACTTGTGCCTCTTGGTTTGAACATGTTCTTCCACATCAGGCACTTACTATCACCTGCTTCTGATGGCTTCAGCTTCACCTACCTCACCCACTCCTCAGTCTACACTCAGTGCTATCTGACCAAGATTCAACACAGCTGACTGTGCAGGTGAAGTTCATTATGTCTGATTGTGTGTAATGTTCTCTGATGACCTATAAAATCTACATGTTTGAAAAACTGCCAAACTGATCTCAAAACAGCCCAAATTTGAACTTTATTCATTTGAACCTGCAGGATAACTGACTCTGAGACTGAGTTACTGTTTGTTCCTCTGGCCACAACATTGCAGCTTAAATGTATTTACTCATCTTGATTGTTCACTGCAAACAGCCTTAATGCAGAAGCCAGGATTCTCCGTGGTACGGCCTCATTTGCTGACAAACTCGAGTATAAAATAAATTGAGCACTCGTCTCCAGCTTGTTTGCATTGATGCAGAGGGAAGTGTCGAGCTGAGGTAAGAATACAAACCACTTGTCCGATCAGCTGGAAGCCAGTAGGAAGCTTCATACCAAACACGTGGCGCTGCTTCTCATTGATGAGCCACTCCTGAGGAGAAACAGCCATTAAAGTAAGTCTTCAGTCTTCTTTTTTTTTAGCTTGTTATAAAGTTGGATGGATTTGATGGGTTTAGATACAACAATGCAACAAGAATAAACGGCAGTTGAGTTCAAAACTGTTCCTGCACATTGCTGCCTGCATGGAAAGAAGCACGTGAGCTGCTTTAGCTTTACGAACCCAGAACTGTCCAAAAGCCCTGCCCACGGTCTGAGGCTGCTGGCTCAGGAAGTCCGACATGTAGGACAGCGTGTCCCTCTGAATGCAGTAGAACACCACGCTGGCTAGCTGGGACGCCGTCTGCCCTTCCTGTGGCTTTTCCAAGAAGCGAGTTACCCTGATTCAGAAAGTGCAGCATATAAAGCATTCAGTCTCAGCTGCAAATATTAACACAACATAATTAATAACATAATTAACACAAATATTTCACAGCCAATCATAAGTCTGCATTTTCCTTTGAACTGATGGGAAATCAACAGTAAGTGAACCACAGAAGAGCCGCTGTGAATGGACAACAGGTCAAAATTTAAAGCCGATGGCTACGGCAGGTCTCACACTTAGATGAGCTAACCCGAACCCTCCTCTCATGTAAGGGCCACTTCAGTGTTCAAGTAGAACAAAACAAACAACAAACAGCCACAAATATTTCCATAAATGTTTTGTTTGTTTTGTTAAATTTCAAATTGGTTGATCGTGGCTCAAGGAGTTGGCAGTTCGTCCTGTAACCGGAAGGCTCGGACAGTCTCGTCGTTGTGTCCCTGGGCAAGACGCTTCACCTACCGCCTACTGGTGTTGGCCAGAGGGGCCGATGGCGCGATATGGCAGCCTGGCTTCTGTCAGTCTGCCCCAGGGCAGCTGTAGCTACAACTAGGGCTGGGCGATATGACCCAAAATTCATATCTCGATATTTTTTAGCTGGATGGCGATATAAGATATATATCTCGATATTTTTTTTAAGCCATAAAGTAAGAACAAAAAGAGAGTTCTTAGTCAAAGCTGTGTCCCAGATGTCACACAGGCACTTTTATTAACATACAGCACAGATGTACATGAAAAATTACTCAAAATTAAATTATGAGCATTCATTAAATAATAATGCTCCATAAATAAAAGAAAACAAGGTTGTTTTTGTGCTAAACAAAGAGCTCACAATTGTGCAGTCAAAATGTAAACTAAAAGACGCTGAGCGTAATAACAAACAGACAGATTTCACAGCTGCTCTGTTCCCAAGTTTTACTGTGTGACTGATAGCCTGGAGTTTGAAATCCTGCTTCATAACCACGTCTCTTACAGGTGCCATTTATGGTACTTTATACACACACAATACGGTAATATTACGTTGAAGCACAGTACGTATCACTCCGCGAAGCTCTTCGGTAGCCGTAATGCGCCGACAATCTATCAAGCGGTGCAGCTCCGTAGCTTAGCAAAGTCGTACTCAAACATTTCTGACAGATTGCTGAGCGCCGTGTACCACATAAAATCGGTTCGCGGCCATCAAGCACAACCAGAATTCATACATAAGGCGCGCTATCAACTTTTGAGAGAATGAAAGGATTTTAGGGTTAGCGCTGTTAGCTCGTTAGCGCGGTTAGCTCGTTAGCATGTTTAGCTCGTTAGCACGTTGACGCCGTCCAGCCCCACGCATGGGGCGATGCGCAGTAACTCGTTAACGGAGATTTGCCGTGTCCGTCTTGTCGCTGCCTGCACGTGAAGCGATGGGGGAGGAGGGGGAGTTGTCTTCAGTGAAGGCGAGGCGGAGTCTCCTGACTGAGGTCCATATCTAAATCTCTATCTGGGGAACTTTTCCTTTATGTATATCATCTAAGTAATCATCAGTGAATTGTGCTCTGAAAAAAAGGAAAAGAAAACAAATGAAATGATGAAACAATAATAACCACTTTGGTGTTTACCAGCTTGCTGAAATGCGCCGTCATTATGGGAACTCCTAGAGCTTAACTTGCTGCTAAGTCATGTGCAGAGAGAGAATGACTCAAGCAAATGGTCCAGAATTGCAACGGGTTGGACTAGTTCTGCTTGGTCAGTTTAGGCAAGGCGCAGTGCGACAGAAGCATCACTGACAAATGGCAGTCAGTCTGCTTAGATATCGGCTGAGTACCCAATCTATTTAATACCAAATATCGATATGGCAGCCTGGAAAACTCGATATATCGCCCAGCTGTTGCTACAACCGTAGCTGCCTCCACCAGTGTGTGAATGTGAGAGTGAATGAATAGTGGCATTGTAAAGCGCTTTGGGTGCCTTGAAAAGCGCTATATAAATCCAATCCATTATTATTATTATTATTAAATTACGAGTTTAATTTGTCAGCAACTTTCTGCCAGCCCTCTCTCCTTGCTTTTGCAGCCTTTGCAGTGTTCCCTTGCGTTTTAATTAAACTCTGAAACTCCTGAAATCCCTCAATCAAGAGTTCTTGCTCTGCTGCCGAAAAATACTGAGCGCGCTCCTTCGACATTTTCGCCGACCAATCAAAGGGTTGCCGATCAATGTTTCTACTATCGATGCGTAGCCCCTGTTAAGCCACCCAGTGATCTCACATTACTTCATCCAGCTGTACTAATCATCAACAACAGGTGTGTTCGGAGAACCGGAATAGCGAGCTCAGAGTTGGCGCGATGATTTGATCTTGGATGTAGTAAGCGAGGTACGAAGAACGGACCCCAGGTCTTGAGGAGTGTCACAACATTTGGATGTTGGCTCACAGTTTGGTGTAATTTAATGAAAGCTTGAATCCATCCTGTGTTGTCCAGTCAGTTCAAGCAGGTGGTGCTGCTGTTAGGGTGTGGGGGATATTTTCAGTAGCGGCTACATCATGTATAGTGCTGTTTCCGATCATGTCCCTTTATGACCACAGTGTATTTATGTCTGATCGCTGCTTCCAACAGTATAACACAACAAAGCTCACATCATCTCAAACTGGCTTTTTGAGCAGGACACGGAGTTCACTGTGATCGAACAAAAAGATTTGCTTCTTGGCTGTGCAGCCAACAACTCTGCTGTGTGATGCTATCATGTCAACATGGACCAGTATTTCTAAGGAATGTTTCCAGCACCGACCTCACCTGTGGGAATCATGGCAGACCTCTATGATGCCTCTGGAGCTGCTCTTCTCTCCTTCTTCCAGCTCGTAGTATATGATCAGCTCACCAGGCTGCAGTGGAGACACAACATGGTGAGCTAGCACACATAATTCACCCTTAATCCACAAAAAGGGCTTATTAGCAAAACTGCTGCACAAAAGCTACGAACTGTTAACTCTTAAGCCCATATCATAGCTAATAACCAACTTACGACTGTGTAACCTTCTGTGGAATTCATCCCATCCATCCAATCTCTTCCACTTATCTTTATCAGAGTCACAGGGGAAGCCTATCTCAGCTACCACAGAGGCGAGAGGCAGGATACACCCTAGACAGATCACCAGTCTGTCGCAGGGCTAACACAGATGACCATTCACACTTATGGGAAATTCACAATCACCAGTTAACCGCACTAACTGCATGTCTTTGGACTGTGGGAGGATGCCAGAGTACCCGGGGAGAACCCACAGACACAGGAAAACATGCAAGCTCCAAACAGAAAGGCCCCGCCCATACAGTGGATTCAAACCCAGGACCTTGTTGCTGTGAGGCAGGGGTGGGGAACTCCAGGCCTCGAGGGCCGGGGTCCAACAGGTGTTAGATATCACCATGGGTCAACACACCTGAATCAAATGACTGGTTCATTACCAGGCCTCTGGAGAACTTCAACACATTTAAATGAGCTGTGTTGGATCGAGGACACCGGCCCGTGAGGCCTGGAGTTCGACACCCCTGCTGTAAGGCGATCGTACTAACCTCCACGCTACAGTGCTGCATTCATTGTTCCTTTGCTTTTTAAAAAAAATGACCTCATTGTGACAAATGTTTGATTTGTATGAAAACAAAAGTCACAGAGTGCTGTCAGTGTTACAAACCATTAAACAAACACGGTGATCGGACTGACAGACGATTATATGACCAATACCAATATTTGGTGATTTAAAAAAGGTGACTATTTTAAATGTGATCTTTTTAAAAACACATAAAACATAAAGAGATATCATTAAAGTTGAGTTATTTATGAGTCCTTATGAAGATAATTTGATAATGAAGTTTAAAAATAGGCTACTTGTTGCCAACAGGGAAGTGGCAGACTGCCCCCTGGTGGACAAACAGCAACATTCATAACATAATTGAAGGCTGTTTCTCTTTAAATAGTTGAAAGTAACAGCAGCGCTGTACAAGACAGCAGCCATATCACTGTGAAATGATTTTAAAAAACACAAGCAAACATATTTCCCATGTTTCTTCTAGCGTGCACTGAAATAGCAATATGATTTAATATGTATATGGTTTAATGTGCTCACCTTTGTTTCAGCTGACAGGTGCTTCATCACTTCAACTTTGCACATTTGGCACAAGATAAATATCACCCATCATATCAGCTGATGTCAGTCAAAGAAACAATGTCGGCCATACTGATCCACAGTAGTATCTCCTACCACACCACTGCTATACTGTTACGGCTGTTGCCATAAGAATACTGTGTGAGCTGTTTTGTTCTGTGTCTCTTTACTGTGTTTAAGACTCTTTACAGGTCCCTCCCCTAATGAAGAGTAGTGAGCAGCTGATTGGACCATGGAACAGGTGACCACGTTCAAAAAGCCGCTCTGACAGCTCCCGAGAGAGAGAGGGAGAGTGGGGCGAGCGAGTAGCTTGACAGCCGACGCGGTCCTGACCTGGTTTCCCAGCCTAAACTGTTACTGTGTATTTGTGTGAGCGTGATCTGTGAGAGCCGCTCTTGGTGTGTTAACTTAGTGCTTAGGCACTCTTAGGCTGAAGGGGTGAGCCGCCTTTTCTTTGAAACAGTTTTCTCCTGTTTTCCGGGTTAGGGAGCGAGGGTTAGTATTGTCATTTGTTTGTTCTGTTTCTTTCTTAGGGTTTAGTTAGTTTTCTCTGGTGGGACTTACTTGGTTTTGTTTATTACTTTGGCCTGGGTTCACCCTGGAGCTATGCTTCATTACCTGTAATAAAAATCACCTTTTTTACTCACAACTGGTTTTGGATGTCTGGCTTGGGAACCAGGACGGGGATTTGTCTCTCTCTCCTCCAACCTTATGTACGTCTCTACACGCCTAGACTAGGGGCGTAACATATACCTCACAGAAGTTCACACTGTCCACTCAAAAGACTACATTAAATGTTAAAACTTTAACATCTGCTACAGTTAGATGATAACCACACACTCGACCAACAGGTACCATCACTGTGACGGCCTTTTATATGCAGTCTGTCATGAAAACACAAGGCTTGGTGTCAGTTCATACAAGATAAATGGCATCTACCTGTACTATGAAAATCTCACCTTTGACCTGAAGAAGCGAATAACTTGAGCAATGTCAAAGTTTTGGTCTGCACACAGCATGTCTCCAGCAATCTGCTCACACAGAGAAGAAACGCTGAATAGCAGGCCTCGGGATTGTTCAGTGTTATTTAGTCCATTAGCCACGGACAGAGCGATCATACCACCATAATGTCGTCCTGCAGCTTCCGGCTGCGTACGACCAACTCCAGGTCAGCCACGGCCCCGAGGCGATCCTCCAGCGTAGTACTGCCGTCATTTATGATATTTTCCACAGGGAAGTCGGTAGCTGTGGCCCAGCGCTCGTAGTGCTTGTACCTGGTCGGGTTCAGAGAACAGGAGTGGAAGGAAAAGCAAAACTATGGCAAAGTTTCCAAACACCAGCCAATCCGTGCAATCACTGCCACTCACTTATCAGCATTGGTAACCAGATAGACCTCTGTGAACAGCTGGCGCCTGGAGACAGAGACAGACACCGTCAGTGAGATGCAGAGGAACATGAAAGCTCTCCGGATCACGTGTGGATCACGCTCACGCACATGTTGACAGTTTCCCACCAAAAGTCAAGGATCTTCTTTCCTCCAATTCCAGGAAGCAAGGCCTTAGGTACCCCGCTCAGGTGGCTGTACAGGCCTGTTTCATCATTCTGGCAGCAAAAGGAAGATTTACTACACAAAAACCACAACCTGCTAACAGCCCCCCCATTCGGCATGAAACATGGCTAAGTCAATAGGCCTGATTATCACCTTTGTAGCAACACATCAACAACATGGGCTATGCTGTGGTAACATCTCTGTGGCTTACGTGGATACGGAACCAATTCAACAAATTCTATCATCACAGGTTTTGTGAAAGCAGCTAAAACTTGGATTACACTAACAGCGCTGCACACTACCTGAACTATTTTACACCTTTCATTTATTTCACATGAAATACAGAGATTTTCTACGAGCCCCCCTCTGCTCAAAAGAATCACGTGGACTTGTATACCTGAGGACCAAACAAGGACTGGACGCAGCTCACGTCCTGCTTTGTTGCTTGCATTGGTAAGCAGCACTGTTGTACCTGCATTAAACCACTCCAGTCCTTTTTGATCCCATAATGAACTGTCGTGTTCGTATTGTTGCCATTTCTGCTGCAGTCTTTGCAAAATCTCTCTTGAAAATACATTTTTCATGTAAATGACACTTCACTGAAAAAAAGAAAGAGCAGAAAAGTTTGTACCTTATGACAGAAAAGTCTTACCAGTTACAGGCGTGTAGTGGACAGCACACACGCAGTGGCCAAACTAGTGAAATAAGCCATCTCTGTTAGCGTCTCTCATAGTAAAGACGATATTTAAACGCTGAATGTCCCATCAGTACTTTATCGAGCACCGCCGCTTTAGAAAAACCCTGCCATGTTATCGTCGCAACGGCCTGTAGGGGGGGCTGCAGACACGTCGTTGAAAACGACGTTTTGAAAACATGCGCTGGTTTGTCAGCCGGATTTCCCATTACATGGTTAATATTTCGTAAACATGCTAAGGGACGTACGAACACTAGCCAGAGTTCAAGCGGCGCCAAAGTGTCAGCTTGTTTCGGGCAGTTCGGCGGCTTCACAACTAACGTGAACTTTGCACTGTTGCTGCTGCAACGTTGAACCGACTTACCTTAATCTGGGCCTCTAACACGGTGCCGTGCCCGGCTACCAGCAGGACACAGATCATCGTAGCCGGTCCCGGGGCTCCTCTGGAACCTATAAACACTGAGGGTGTGTGTAGGGAATGTCTGCGCTATGTGCTTAGCTTCCACAAAGACGCCCACTTCCGAGCGGGGCCTTCAAAATAAAAGCTTTAGAGAGGAAATGGCTTTTCTAAAGTCTTTTAACCAGTTCATAAGCTTTATTAATCACAGCTGAGAGCGGCTCGTGACATGTAGCATAATATTTGTTTTTATTATAAAGACATACATAACCTACCTACTATGCAATGCCCCCCCCTCTCCAATTTATTTAGTTAGTTACATTGTTGCAATGTAATAAATGTCCCCAGTGAGGCTTCATGACACATTAAAAATACAAAGCAAAGAGTCAGACTCTTGGATGACAAACTCATAGCATCGACTGATCAAAGTGATAAACAATGTGAACATATGAATGAGTGTGTGTGATACACGGACACAGAAAGGAAAGAAAAGTGAGCTTACTGTACTGGAGGCTAACGATAATGAACAATCATAATGTTTGTGCAGGGAGGCGTTAAATGAGGGCTTCGCTAAATCAATATGATGATTGTACTGTAGATAAAAGAATGCTGTAAAAAGCTCAGAAAACAACATTTAAAGATGTCATTTAGCAAAGAAGTTGGATTTGAATATTAATGACAATATTCACTTCTTTCCCCTGTTTCATGCACACTGATCACAAATGAAGTATCTCCAAAGCATTTCAAGTACTCCTTTGGCCCACGTGTTTGATCACTGCAGGGTTCTCACTGAGGCTCTGTGCTGGACGATCCCACAATGCCGTGCTGTCGCAAGAGGTTCCTCAGGATCTGATTCTTGGACTTCCAGTCTTCCACCTGAGCAAGTACACAGCAGAAATGCAGCAGGCATGAATAAACGGCTTACCCTTGCATCTGGAATAAAACACCATGACTTTATGACGACTGTATTTTGATAGGGGTTACAGTGGAAACTAATAAATCATGAGAAAATGGAGCAGTAATTAGATGTATTCACGTCGTCTTAAAGCCTTTCAGAAAGTGCAGCCTGCCATTCTGTTTGATCAAATGAAGTATTATATACAGTTGGAATGGAAGCAGTCCTGGTTCAAACTTCAGGTGAATGTTACAAAGCAGCTACAAGTTACTGGGGCGCTGGGCAGCTTTAGTCTTGAAGCAGACACACCTCCTGTCTCAGTAGCTGGTTGTCAACTCTTAGACGATCCAGAACGCCAACGTCCTCCCCAAGCTTCAGGTTGCTCTGTCGCAGCTCCTTTATGTACTCGCAGGCTTTGGACAAGATCCCCCCTTTACTCTGAAACAGGAGTTACGATAAAGCTTCAGCGTCTACTCAAATGGGCTGGAAGCCACTGTGTACCTGAACGCTCACCTGTCCCGTCTTGGTGTAGTCGACGTTACAGTCTGGAATGGCCTTTGACAGCTGCACGATCCAGTTGTTGATCTTGTCCCGGCGCCTCCGCTCAACTGTCGGTGAAACATTTCGCTTATTTACACTGTCACAACAGCCAGATCAAGCTCCCGCTGCATGTCTGCGCTCACCTTCGTTGTGCTGGGCTCGCCGTTTCTCATCTCTGGAGGCCCGTGGAGCGTCCTGCTTCCTAGAAAACATGTAACAACAAAGATACTGAGCTGCTTCAGCTAACTGGGAAGTTAAATATCAAGTGCTCTAATTCTGGAGACGTGAGATGGAATTACGCAATGTACGGCTGAGTTCGAGGTGCAATCGTCCTTTGATTGGACCCCGTCAAAACCTCCTGTGGTGACATCATCACATAAAGCTGTCCTGTAAATCAATAAAGCCAGATTCAGAGGACCGGTGTAACCAGATTCATGCTTTTCAAACAGAAAACGATGTGACTGCTGCGTCTGGTTATCTTTGCTCCCTGGAAGTTTCACGTGTGTGCTGGATGTCAAAATGCTGATTGTTCAACTTTGGGGAAGTTAATGAAGTTATGAGTGAAGACCATTGGACTGGTACTGCTCAGCAGGAAATGAAAGAAGTCCGCAGTGTCTCTCACTGCCTCGCTCTGCATATGCAGCACTCTGAAAAAGTTCTCGCCTCTTCATGATTTATTCTATTTTTGTATATTAGACAAAAATAACCAGAGTAAATACAAAAAGCAGTTTCTAAAGGACAATGTCATTTATGAAGAGAAAAGTCTATCCAGACCTTTTTGCTCAGCACTGTTTTGTCTCCCACACAGGCCGTTTTTGCCCACTCTCTTTTTTATTGTTCAATCATGAACTTTGACCTTAACTGAGACAAGTGAGGCCTGCAGTTGTTCAGGTGGATTTCTGGGTCTTTTGTGAGCTCCTGGATGAGTCACTCTTGGGGTGATCTGAAGAGCCAGCATCTCCTGGGAAGCATAGCTTTCTCCATCCATGGATGATGGCTCTCAGTGTTCACAGGAAGGAGTTATGAAGGCATTTCTAAGGATTTCCCAAATCCTTAGAAATGCCTTCATAACTCCTTCCTGACTGACAGACGTCAGTGACTTTGTTTCTCAGCTGTTTCTTTAGATTGTGGCACCATGTTCTGCTCTGTTCGATAGTTGGACTGAGCAGGTCTGACTGTGGTTGATTCGTGATGACAGTTACTTTTTCAGAGAGGGGGGAATGGTCTGGATATCGTTTTTTCCAATAAACAATTAAATCATCTTTTAAAAATTTTTTTTTTTTTTTTTACTTTGGTTATCTTTGCCCCAATATAAAAATTGGTTTAATGATCCGAAACATTTCCGTGTGACAAAGATGCAAAAACTAAAACTGGTAAGGGGACAAATTCATGTTCCATAGCACTGTGCGCAGACCAGTCGACCACCTACCACTGGGGGTAGTACATGAATAAATCGCACTAAAACAATGATGTAATCATGAGTAAAATGAACCAGTGGTCATGATGGGACTGAGAGGTCTGAAAATCAAACGTGCTAAAAATGGTGAGAATGTGGCCAGTAGATTTAAATAAGGTGAGGATTTGGATTTTTCTACTTTGTAATTGCACATGAGAAACATTTTATAATGGATAAGACGAAGAATGTGACCTCTTCAGCCTTCTGACTCATGGATGTCTTACACGAGCTTACTAAGAGCAGTGACAGTGTATTTTTGAAGAGCACACAAACATCCAGGCCTGATGGATACGCAGTGATTACCTGTGGGCGTGGTCTGGCCCAGAAGCGTGTCAGACGCCTGCACGGTGGTTACCATGGTACCAGTGGTGGCATCTGCGATGGTGGCAGGGTAGTAAGTGTACTGTGTCTCAGCGCTGCCATCTCCCTCCAATGCCTCTGACTGTGAGAAGACGGCCTGAACAGTAAAGACAGTAAATATGACTGAAAAATATCCACAGTGACTCACATACACAGTGGCACAGCCATAAAGGCTCCTGTGAAACTGGATCAAAGCACACGTCTCTTTTGTGAGCCAGCAGTTTAGCTTTTTAGGATGCTCTAAATGATTCAGCTTTTTACGTCACTGAGCAATGAACCCTGATACAGTTATCTCAGACCCACAGCAGCAGCTCTGAGCACAGAAGCTCCGCCCACCTCCTGCACAAACCCTCTGCATACAAAGGCCAGCCAATCAGAGAGGGAAGTAAGGGTGCTCGAGTAGCTGGTCTCAGACAGAGAATGACCCTCCACAGGGCGGGTGTTATTAGTATTATTTTGAATTGAATTATGCAGAGCTACCCAGTGACACTCCAGAATAAAACTGCAGATGGAAGTGAACCAAACGGTTTCCTTTAAAGCGACGGGGCGATCGTGGTTCAAGGGGTTGGGACGCTCATCTTGTAACCAGAAAGTTGCCGGTTTGATCCCCAGCTCTGTCTGTCTTGGTCGTTGTGTCCTTGGGCAAAACACTTCACCTACCACCTACTGGTGTTGGCCAGAGGGGCGGATGGTGCTGGGGATAAATGCAATCCATTATCATTATTATTATTAAAGCCTGCAGCCATAAAGTGACCGAGTGCTGCAAATGCTTCAGTTCTCCCCTGTCTGCCTCTGGAGCAGAGCAAGTTAATGTTTTCTGACTTAAGACAGGGAGATGAAAACTAAATACTTTTTTGGAAAAATGTTTAAATAAGTCAGAAACGTTCTGGGAGGCAAGTTGTTTTTTTTTTTT